>NW_016803701.1:567858-593629 GCF_001698545.2 Rhinopithecus bieti | reverse complement strand
ATATTGTTAATATATATTTATATATTATTTGAAACCTTATATATTCTTACTATATAAGAATAAAACACTTTCTGGAGAGGAAAAAAAAAACAGACATCAGAACAGTGCCTGGGATAGCCTATTGGATAAATATTTGTTGCATTATTTCATACATGAATGATGGCACAATAAATTTTCTTTTAAAGACTAGCATTTCAGAGAGATGCTCAGACCATACCACTTCTAAGGAAATGATTGTGGCTTAGAAAGGAAGTAAAGATGAACAAGAAGTAGTAAAGGATGGTCAAGCACTGAGTAAGCTTTTTTTCATGTTTGTTATCTGGCATAAAGCATTAGGAAAAAGGAACTCTTTTTTTCCAGATGTCCCAATCTTTCATTGGACATATTTACAGCTAGAGCAGTCTTATTCATTCATTCTTTTATTTTTGGAGAGGAGGAAGAGGAGGTAGTAAGGTGATTTCCAAAATGTGGATCTCTAAGTCTCTGTAAATACAGAACAACCCTGCTGTACCTCATACTTTTTCCTCTTCCTCCCTCTCATCCTCATTTTCTTCCTTTTCTTCTCCCTTTCTTTAAAACTATGTTTTGAATGTCTACTTGAACACCTGTTCAAGGCATTGATACTTACCAGTAAATACAATGGCCAAGAACTTTGCTACTATGTAGTGATTATCTTCTACCACCTGAAGAAAGACAACTAAAATAAAGCAAACATTCAAATGCTAAAATTTAAGATAGTAATAATTACTATTACAAACAGGATAATGAATTAAAGAGAGGTGGAGTTTCAATGATGTTAAGCATTGACGTAGATTGACTGGCCATGGAAGACCTACTTGAAAAGATAAATTTTGAGGGATGACTCGACCAAGAAAGTTTGGTTATGGGGAAATCTGTAGCCGAGGGAAGAATCCTTCTGAGGAAAGACTGAGTACAGAGGAGGATCATATAACTGGAACTTGGAAAGTGAAGACAAGAATGGTAGAAAGTGAAAGTCCAGGTCTTCTAAACCTTGAAGACCTCTGTAAGTTCAATGAGAAGCCAAAGGGCTGTTATAATAGCATAACACTCAGATCTGATTTGTAGTTTGGATGCTGTGTGGAGAAGGGGTTAGATACAGGTTAAAAGAATGAGCACTGGGGTTGGGGTGATTAGGTCCATCAGTAATATTTGTGGGCCTACTGCAAGAGGAAAAATGGAGGGAAATAAATGGGATGGAAGGTTAATAACATGTCACAACAAGGTTGGATCTTACCAGTTTTGTCTAATTCCTGCTAACAACTTCACGTCTAAGCAGATAGAAGTAGGAGAAAGACTGCCCACCCCCTTCCTTTGTCCAGTGAAAAGTCTCACACATGTGAGTGAACATTGTAGCCATTTAGGCAGGAAATTCCATGGTCCTTTGCATTTGGAAAGTGGCCAGGGAAACCTTCCCCTTAGAGCTCTGGAGGTTTCCTGCAAAAGTAATCAGAAAAGGTGAGGGGTAGAGCTGCATAGGAACAAATGTATAATTATGCAGATTCATTCCCTTAAGTAATTTATTTGTGCTGCTCTTAGAAGAATAGATGAAGACTCTATCTGGGTGTGGTGATAACTCCAAGTCTCTTCTCAGGTGGTTGATTTTTTCTGGTTATTTTATAAGATCACTAGGGTGAGGATTTAAGACAATTGCATTTCTTTTGGAAAGGAGCTTTCTTGGTCAGATAAGGAAATTCCACAGAGACTCTCTCCCTGTAATTGGAAGTGGGGACACAAGACAGAGTCAGAGGAGCATTGATTCTGGGGCATCTTCAAAAGCCTCTCAGAATATCAGAGTGCCAGTCTTTGGGATATTGCCTTTTGAGTTCCAACAAAAGGGATGGATAAATGGGATTGTGAACTTTCAAGGATGTAAACACTCGGTCTCAAAGATTCCTTGTCCTGTAGCATAGGATAAATGCTGTAGCATAGAGGTGGGCAAAACTGGCCCAATAAAACTGGAAGCCCGCGGGCATATACCCTGGTTGCTCAACTCTGAGGGAAGTGTCATTACTGATAACATTAAATATGGAGAAAAGTAGAGAGGTGCTATGTATGTTTAGAAGTAAAATGAACCAAGTTGAAAACTGGTTTAAGCAAAATAGGCAGTATGTATCTTCTTAGAGCTTATGATGCGACAAGGAAAGGAGATGTAAGGTCAGGGGGAAACCTGTTAAAATTGAATACAGCAAAGAAAATCCCTCCTGCCTCCAGTCCCAGATGTCTTTTTCTTTCAGTATTTTTGATATGACACCGAAATAGAACTAAACTTCGTAGGAAAAGCATTATACCAACCAAATTTCAAATAGTCAACATAATACTTTTCCAGAAAATAAATGGGATTGAAGGTTAATAACCTGTCACAACAAGGTTGTATCTTACCAGTTTTGCCTAATTCCTGAAATCACCACAACTCTAAGCAGATAGGAATGGGGGAAACACTGTAATGGGAATAGGTTCATCGCCTGATGCACACAGCAAGTCAATACACTAAGACTCTCGGTTGCAACAGAGGAAGAGGTTTAGTCATAGTGTCACTGAATGAAGAGATGGGAAGAAAACTCAAATCTATTTCCGGGGGAATTTGGGATTAGGGTTTTAAAGGTTTTGGAGTGGGCCAAAGTGTGAAGATCATTGATTGGTCAAAGAGTGCAGGGAGAAGTCATGAGACAGGGAGAGGAAGAAGCTGTATTTTTATGCTGGTCCCATTTCTCTAAGGGTATCCTCAAACTTGTTGCTGGAATTTGGAGTCTGAAAAACATCTTAAGTGATAGATTCTTAAACAAAAGCCTTACAATTGTAAAGTCAGAGATCCTGTCTATAGGAACAATGGGGATGAAAATCAATTCTTAAACAGTCTTATGACCCTAGTGTCAGAAATCCTGTGTGTAGGAACAATGGGGATGCCAATGATCAGTAACCAATGCTAACATGACTTTCAGCAGCAAGAAAATGGGTCAAAGTGCAGCCAGATTAATGCTTAATTATAACTTTATTTCTGTCCAGAAAGTGGCATGCAATTCTTATCAACCCTAGGGAGAGGGCAGTTTCAAGACTAAAGAGACAGGGAGGCCAAAAACAGTTTGTTCAGACCATCCAATGACTGGAGCTTGGAGTGAGGGCTACAGTTCTTTGATGGACTAAGAAAGAAAGAAAAAACTCTCTTCATTTATTTTAAAATTAATTAATTAATTAATTAAAACTATAACATCCCAAGTGCACTGCTGGGCACAGAGAAGTGTAAGTGGAATTTACATTGTTTCTGACTTTATCGATGTCCAGTGTAATAATAGGGTATTCAGAGGGGGTGTGAGGGATGAAGAGAGGTGAGGCTGAGTAGAGGCAGAAAGGAGCCCAGTGGCAAAGGGCCAATGAAGGAAGCAGGCCACTGTGGAGTGTGGTTAGAGTAGAAGCAAGTGATGTGACGTGATTTCTTATTCTGTGCTATTAAATTTTTGGTCTAAACCTCCTTGATTTCCTCCCTAGATCAAGAAGTTGATTACCTGCCTTTGAGAAGCTTGGTCAAGGGATCCTAATTTCAAACATTATGAATTGCAGGCATGGACAGAGAAGTACATTATTACAAAAACTGATCTAGAAAATGACACAGATTAAGTGTGCAAGTAAAGAGAACAACTGAGGCATTTATCAATATTCTATCCCAGAAAAAGAGAAATGTTCCAGAGTCGCTTGGGGGAGGTCAATTCTCAGGCCAGTGGTTTAATAATACAAAACAACTTTAACATAGCAGCCAATTTCATCAACTTTGATTACACTCTGGATGCTTACTTGCCCTTATTGACTGTTAGTAAGATGTTTTCCCTATATTTATTAGAAAAGCAACATTTATATTAAAGATCTGCAAATAAAATAATGTGTTGAAATATGGGGTTATTTTGAAACTGCTTAGGTATGGTGAAAGTTAATGATTTCAGTTACATCCTTATAATTACTGTCATCAGGTTTCTACCTTTATGGCTTCTTAATTGTTTAAAGATCATAAAACAGAAAATTTAGCATAAGCTTGAGAAAGATATTTTATGGCATAACATAATTTTATATTGATATTATCACTATAAAAAGATTAACAATGGATTTTATTTTCCACACCTTTGATTATTATTTAAACTATAACATACTATGTACTCTGTAGCATAACATTCCTACTAAATAAACATTCTGTTTTTATTTAGAAACAAGCATTTCTTAAGGTTTTAACTTTTACCAGGCTTACCCTAATGATGCAAAATAAGGAATGGGGGGTCTGGTAGTATATGAAAGGAAAAAGACAGGATGACACTTCCCACTGGGAGAAGTCAAATTTACCCCTCAGAAATGTGGCAGTGAAGGATTTTCTTTGTTTGTTTGTTTTTAGATAGGGTTTCACTCTTGTCCATCTGGAGTGCAGTGGTACAATTTCAGCTCATTGCAACCTTGACCTCCCAGGCTCAGGTGATCCTCCCACCTCAGCCTCCAGAGTAGCTAGGACTACAGGCCTGGGCCACCACATTCAGCTAATCTTTGTATTTTTTGTGGAGACAGGCTTTCGCCATGTTGTGCCCAGGCTGGTCTCTAACTCCTGAGCTCAAGTGATCTTCCAAGTTCGGCCTCCCAAAGTGCTAGTATTGCAGGTGTGAGTCATCACGCCCAGCTGGAATGGTTCCTTTCAGGCTAAATAATTCTCTTTTGGTCAAATTAATTTGCCTCATTCTAGTGTATTGATACTGTAGTCATGAAACCTGATGCCTATCATAATCCCAAAAAACAAAATCCTAAATATAAATATTGAAATTCTGAAACCCGAGTTCTGGGGAAGGGATTATTGCATTTTCAGTTGTATGCAGGATAGTTGCTTCATGTTAGTTTCATCACATTAGGTGAAATCATTACTTTGTGCATTAGTCTGTCCTTTCATTGCAATAAAGAAATACCTGAGGCTGGGTAATATATAAAGAAAAGAGATTTAATTGGCTCACATTCTGCAGGCTGTAAAGGAAGCGTGGCATGGGCTTCTACTTCTGGTGAAGGCCTCAGGAAGCTTACAATCATGGTGGAAGGCAAAAGGATAGTAGGTGTGTCACATGGTAAGAGTGGAAGCCAGAGAGAGAAAAGGAGGAGATCTTAGACTCTTAAACAAGCAGATCTGGCCGGGCGCGGTGGCTCAAGCCTGTAATCCCAGCACTTTGGGAGGCCGAGACGGGGGGATCATGAGGTCAGGAGATCGAGACCATCCTGGCTAATACGGTGAAACCCCGTCTCTACTAAAAAATACAAAAAACTAGCCGGGCGACGAGGCGGGCGCCTGTAGTCCCAGCTACTCGGGAGGCTGAGACGGGAGAATGGTGTGAACCCGGGAGGCGGAGCTTGCAGTGAGCTGAGATCCGGCCACTGCACTCCAGCCTGGGCGGCAGAGCAAGACTCCGTCTCAAAAAAAAAAAAAAAAACAAAACAAAAAAAACAAGCAGATCTTAGACTTTTAAACAACCAGAGCAAGAACTCATTCGTCACCAAGGAGACTGCAATAAGCCATTCATGAGGAATTCACCATGATCTAGTACCTCCCACTAGGCCCCATCTCACCAAGGATCACATTTCAACATGAGATTTAGAAGGGCACACATCCGGGCCATATCACTTTGTTATTGTTTTTTTTTTTTTTGGAAATAAAATGTAGTTTAAAGACATATATATGGGTACCAAGTTGACAAGTGCTAAACTTGTAGGATGTTAATTTTGGATGTCAACTTGAGAGGATTAAGGAATACTTAAAAACCTGGTAAAGCATTATTTTGGGTGTGTCTGTGAGGGTGTTTCCAGAGGAGATTAGTGTGTGAGGTTGAGCAGACTAGATGGGACATGCTCCCAATGTTGGAGAGCACCATCTAATTGGCTGGGGCCTGGAGAAAATGAAAACAGAAGGTGAATTGGTCTCTCTTTGAGACTTTCTTCTGCTGCCTTGGAAATTAGAGCTCTGGACTGACTCACCAGCCTTTGGACTCCAGGACCTGCACCAGTGGTAACCTGGGTCCTCAGGCTTTCAGCGCCCTCTGACTGAGAGTTACACCATTGGCTTCCCTGGTTCTGAGGTCTTGGGACTTGGACTGATACTATTGGCATCCCAGGGTCTCCAGCTTGCAGATAGCCTGTTATGGGGCTTCTCAGCCACCATAATTGCAAATGTCAATTCTGCTACTAAGTCCACTATCGTATATCTATATACTTGTCATATTGGTTCTGTCTCTCTGAAGAGCCCTAATTCAGATTTGGTATTGGGAAATCTGAATATCATTTCTTCTTACTGTATTCCTTACAATGTAATGGAAGAGATCTGTGAAATTGTTCTCTTGCAAAAAGGCTGTGATAAGTGAAGGAGTCTACTTAATGGTGAAAGATAAAAGCTTAAAAGTGAATTATTATTGGTGTCGTGAAAGCAGAAAATCACTTAATTGCAATGGCAGAGCAATAACCAGACTTTCAAGTGGACAGCATATACTTACAAAATGTGTAGATCACAACCACTCTCCCAATCTATATGCAGTGGTTTAAAGATAACAGGAGAGGAAAAAATGCAGGTGAAAAATACAAGAAATCTCCCTTGCCAGATTATTTAATCATACATTAATTCTACTCCTCCACACATAGTGCCAATTTGATGTGCTATATAGTTCATCTTTGCATCATTTCCAGTACTGAGATATATATTGTGCAAAGATTTTTAGAGTTTTAATTTATCTTACACATTTTTGCAAAATTGACTCCACAAAAGTGCGCTAACACAATATTGACTTCGTGTGTAAGCATTGTACATGTACGTAAAAACCACTGAAACTTAATAGAGGAAAAGATCCTTTATGTACATCGGCGTTTGTGAAAGACAACATTTCTCGATATCCTGGCTTTGTTGGCAACTACATATGGAGTGGTGACACAATGCAGTTTTTGGTCAATGTTGTCAAGATTTTGGTTGTCTGTCCTGGTATTTCAGATGACCACAGTTAAAAAGCTGGGTGCACACAATTACCAACCATAGTGATGTGTATTTATGCATTTCACTATTTTCCTTTTTTCTTTATCACTATGGTTTGTCTGCTCATAACTATTATACCCTTATAACTGTTGTTAGTATACCTGAGTGGTTATGCTTGCAAAAATATGTATGTTATTATTGCCTATTTTATAGTTAATGTAGCCTATAAAGTGTTCTGTTGTGTTTGCATATGATTCTCAAATATCTCCCTTTAAAAATGTAAATATGTGTCTTTCAAATAATTTAAATTTTTTTTTCCAGAATTATATTTAGAAATTTTGATCTTTTGGGATTTTAGCATTTGAAATTATGGTGTTTGGAATTATATCTTTTGTAACTCTGGCCCAAACCCCATGAAAATATGTGTGTGTGTTTGTGGTATATTTGTATCAGGGAAAGGACACATTAGAAAGTGAGAATTTAAGCTTATGTTCAAAATTTCATCTACCACCTATGCACTTTATAACTCTGAAATGTATATATTCAAAACAGTCCATGCCCTTTCCTGGGACCCACATATATTTCCTAGAGGCAGCACTATTGTGGATAAGAGCAGGGATTTTGAAGTAACAGTTCTAACCATGTCATAACCCAGCTGTGTAACTTTGTGTGAGTTACTCACCTCTTTGTGCTTCACTCAGTTTCATTTCATAAGGTTGTATACAAATTAAGAGATTTATATAAAATGCTCATATCAGGGTCTGGTAATAGCACCATATAAATTATCACATTTTTCATTATTTATATCATATCTTACTGTCTATTGCACATCTCCGTCATCAGGATGTCTCATAAACAACTAAACTCAGTATGTTCTCAAATTAACTTTATCTTCTTACTCTCTACCTCTCTCCCAATCTCCTCCTCTTCTATATACTATATGTATACTCTTGCCCAAGTCAGTTATCTTGGTTTCCTTCAAACATTCAACACTCCCAATTCCTAGGGGGTCAGATTATTCTTCATATACTCATCAATAACATCGCCCTTGTCTTCCCAGCTGCTAGTGCTTGAGGCAGACTCAATACCATATCCAGGAGGCATCACCATGATATCTTCCTGATGACCACTACTTCCAGAAAGAAGGCCCTTCTCATCTATCCTTTACTCTGTCAATAGGATGTTTTTCTTAAATAGTAAACAGAAATATACAATCCTGCCACTCACATACTTAGAAATCATTCCGTGTATCTCCATTCTTTACAGAACATATGAACTTCTAGACATGGAGTACAAGGCACTCATAGTCACCCCTGTAATTCCTTCTTCCACAGCCTCTTGCTTTTGCTCCCATCTCCAGCTGGAACTTGTTACCTCCCCTCAAACCCAATTTTTACCACTCCCAAAACTCTTGCCCTAAGCAGTATTGGCCTGACTTCTACCCAGCTTCCACCTCAAAAAGAGTCAGCACTCCTCTCTGCGTTTTCTTGGCAATCAGTCTCTCCAAAATGGCTTTTGTCATATTATTTTGTTATTTTTGTTTGTATATTGATATTTTTTCTTATTTTGACTATTAGCTCTTTGAAGGCAAGACTATACCATATTATTTTTGTTTCCTGGTACTTAAAATAGAGCCTGTTACACAGTAGGTGTTCAGTTAATATCTTTTCAATTAGTGAAGGGAGTAGTCTGTGGTAAGTCAGGGAATTGACTGCTGATGACTAACACATCATCTCCTGCCCGTTATTTCCTATTGAGTGGACACAATCAACTCAAGTTTTTATTTTCCAGGTTCATCAAGGTGAGTATAATAACTCAAAGTGACTTGTAATTCCTAAATACTTAGTTATATTTTTATGCTTTTTTCCTACCTTCTGGTATTGTAAGGATTCACTTATGAAATAATAAATTTACATTATCAGAAGAAACTTGCTATGAATAGAAGCTTAATAGTGGATTAAAGTCAGAGTTGTTCTGAAATTTTACTTTGCCCTTACTAGCTTTTGACCTTAGGATAGGTACTTTAACCTTCTAAGATACATCTGAAAATTTGACATAATAATAATACTTTACTTCATGATTGTTGTAAGAAGTAGGATAATCTATTTACAGTACTTAGTACAATGTCAGACATGAAACTAAGTACAGTGTGAGTATTAGCAATTGTTATTAATTGTTCAACTATAGTAGAACTGTACCTCCCAGCTAGAAAGAAATGACACAAAATTGCTGGTCAAACTAAGCTACTTTTTTTTTTTCTTTATCATCACGAAAGTGGTTAAATTTGGGGCATTTTGAGGACCTACTGCTTGTCTGATGCTGTGCCAGACTTGGAAACATATAGCTACTTATTTATGGGAATAAATTCTTTAGTCAATTGGCTCATAGTCTATGGTTTCAAAAATGTTCATCTTTAGAATACATATTGGAAGCAAAAGAAAATAGGAACCTAGCTCAAATGTAAATCAAACTGAGGTGTCAGTAGAACAAATCACCAATCAACAGATACCTATTAGGTATCATGCTATGCAGAACTCATAGGAAGAAGTTTCATGCCATTCAGTTAATTATTAGAGAGAAAAACTGGTAGTAATCAATATGGGAAACAGGGGGAAGCAAATATAGAGCCCCCTGTGTTTTATGATCTATAGGAAATGAGAATGTAGGATAGCTTCATGTGAAGAAAGAGGAAAACCATCACAATGTTGAAAATATTTTCCTTGCTTTCAAATTATTTAACTAAAATTGTCTGCATCAGTAGAGGAAGACCCCAATATTTCATTCAATCACCCATTCATTTGTTCATTCATTCAATAAACGTGTACTAAGTACCCAGGCAAGTAGAATACACTGAATCACAATTGGTTGAATGAATGGGTGAATAGCTAGGACTGTCCTTGGTGTTGGTTAAAGCCAGTAGAGAAATCAGACAAAGTGCCCTCAGAAAAAATATATTTTCAAATTAGTAGTATTGTGTGTTACTCTCAATAAACTACCAACTAAAATGTATTGGGTAGTTTAGAGGTGGTTGTGTCAGTGCAGCAGGTTGGGTTCTCAAGGAAGCAGACTCTGAGGCAAAGTTTAGTGTTCAGAATATTTATTAGAGAAGGAGCTGAAGCAGTACTGGGCAGAGGGTGAGGTCAAGCTGCACTGCAGCATTGGCAGACCCTCCGTGGAGCTCTGGACCTTTAATGGTTACCCAGAGTTGTCCTACCTTGGGTCCAAATGACTAGGCTTTTGTAAGAGTGCCTCAGCCAGCCACTGGATATTGTCTGCTCCAGAAGAATATAACTTTGAATGAGGCTGTTCTCTCTCCTGGAACAATCCCTTGAGGGCGGACAGCTGACTATCCACTCACAGCCCTCCCTGAAGCTGGGGCAACAAGTTCTTCCTTGACAAGGAAGCTGCCTGGTATAACCCATGTCTACCATAGTCGCTTAAGGTTTCAGGAGCAATAACCTAAGAACAACTCAAATTGGCTTATATAATAATTAGCTCACATAACTGAAAAGTTGAGAACTAAGTAAAGTTTAAATGTGGTTTTGATTAGAGCTCACATCTTGCTGTTTATTTCTTGGTTGATGGATTGATTGTTCCTCTATAAAAGTCCGGTCATACAATCATGGAACAAAAATCCTGATCCTTTCCCCCTTTTTAAGATTTCTAACCCCTAAGGTTCCTTTCTGGTGGGACGTGTCATGTGCACATTAAGACGTTTGACAGAATTCCTATTCTCCACCCAACAGGTGCCTCTAGCAAACTGGAGGCTTCTTTGTAATTATCTCTCATCCTCCCTGAATGTTGGTGGTAAATATTCTTAACTTCAGTGAAAGGTGGTCACATCATAAGTACCAGAAGCAGAATTCAATTGTCTGGTGGACCCCCATGCTGATTACCTGTTCTCTGCATCACACTAGCTTCACTTAAGAGTCATCCAGAAAGGCAAGAATCAGGCTGGGCACAGATTTTCATGATTGTCTCCAGAACAGAATTAAGGAGAAGGCTAGAAGAAAAATTGCCTGGGGTGCCAGGCCACAAAAGCCACTAAAATATCACTGGAAACAGTTTAGAGGAAAAAAATGACTAGAATTTCTCTCAGGGAAGGTACTGTTTGTGGTCAGAAGAAATACTTCCATGAGCTGCCTGTCAAGAGAAAGAACCCTCTGATAGGAGCTTGCCAGAGCAGCTGCCCTCTAGGTCATGTGAGCAAGTAAAGTGCAGAGCATGTGTTTGGATGAATGAGGCCTGCACTGTGAGCTAGAAGTAAATCATTCAGTGGTATTGCCACTGGCTGCCTTTCTTCTCAGCCCTGAAGGCAGCCTGCTGGTGCTAGCATTTAGCTTTCTTCTTACACATAGTGGGACGAATGTATTGATTGGAGTCCCATATTACCAGCTGGGCCAAAGTAATCCTCACCCTTCCTCTCAGCCCATAGGACTTCTGCAGGGATGCATCATATGTGTTTGTTTTTCTTTTTGTATTCTGGTGATGCAATAAAGCTTAGGCTTCAGGACCCCTCACCAGTATAGGACCCCTTTAAAACACTGAAAGGGGCCAAGTAATTTATACACATGTTTATTAATTAGTCTTTTCTTACTGCTGTAACAAATTTCTACAAACACAGTGTGTTAAAACATCAATTTATTCCCTTATAGATCTGGAGGTCAGAAGTCTAAAACCAAAGTGTTAGAAGCCTGTGTTTCTTCTAAAGGCTTCTGGTGGGATTGGGGAGGGGTTTTGCTTCCTTGCTTTTTCCAGCTTCTAGAGGCTGACTGCCTGCATTCCCTGGGTTGTGACTCCTTCACATCATCTCAACCTTTTACTTCTATCCTCAGATCCTCTTTTGTCCTTCTGATCTCCTGCCTCCTTTTATAAAGACTCTTACCCTTTCATTATGTCCATCTCCTGATAACCCAGGATAATCTTCCCATTTCAAAGTGCTTAATTTAATCACATCTGCAGTCTTCTGTTGTAGATAGTGACTTGTAAATTTTGAGGATTAGAAAGTAGACATCTTGGGGAGCCATTATTCTGCCCACTACAACACAATCATATGTTTAAGTACACTTTTGACATTCCCTTTGCAGTTCTATGTTTAGCAGGTAAAAAGTAAAACATAAGACAGTTTGGCAAGTGTCACAAATTAATAAGTAGAATACCATTAAATAAAGACCTGATTTGAATACAGAGTCCTTCACTCTTAGCCATATAGCCCTTTGGTAAATTTTTCAATATCTGGGAACTTGACTTATTTACTCAACACATGTTAAACACTTACTTTTTCCAAAATTCTCTTATGGGTGATATAGATACTTCAGTGAATAAAACTGATAAATATCTTACTTTATGAGGCTCACATTCCAGTTGGGGCAGACAGGCATTCAAAAGGGTGAAAAATATGAAATTTAGATAATAAGTGTAAGTCAAAAAACAAAAACAACATAGGAGACAAGAACTAATATAGGAGGACTAATATTTTAGATAGTGTGTGCAAGAAAGGTCCTTCTCAGAGGTGACTTTTGTGTAAACATGACTTGCAGACTTCCAGGGGAAAAGCTTTCCAAATAAAGGAAATAGATGTCCAACAACTCTGAGATGAGATCAATACTGGCATATCCAGGGAGCAGTAAGAGGCCTGTGTGACCATTACACTGTGAAGAGTATTAGGAGATAAAAAGATGAAAATAGAGAGTCATCAGGGAACTAGCTTATGGAGCGCCTTGGCTGTTATGAGAAATCATGAAGGCTTTGAGTATTGGTGTGACAGGATAACTTACATTTTTAATTTTTTTTTTAGAATCACACAACCTACTAGAATGAAAATAGAGTGAAGGTAAGATAGTCCTAAAGTAAGGAATCTGATTAAAAGGCATTGCAATAATCAAGGATAAAGATGGTGGCTTGGACCAGGGCAGTGGTGGTGGTGACAGGTAATCAAAGATTGGGTCTATTTTGAAGAAATCTCATTCAAATCCTGTTGAAGTTAATTAGATTTGCAAGTAGACTATTGTGTTTTGAGAGAATGAGAAAATCATGTAGCTTCAGTCTCTTCACCTGAAACAAAATAGTATATCATTTGCTCATTTGCTTTGTGGATTGTTGTAGAAAACATATTATAAAAATTAAATAAATGGTAGTTATTATTTGGGCTATTTGTACTAGTTATATTTGGACTATGTCAAAGACTGAACATGCCATTTTATAACATACCTTTTAGGAAGTAATACTTCCTTTCTGAGTGTAGGAGAACCTCTAATTAGCTCTTTATGTTCAAGAAACATTTCTTCTTCTGTATTTATATGATTTTGATTGTTAAAGGTCCAAGTGACTCTTCATAATTGAGCCTTTTATCGATGGAAGGCGTCTCATCCAGTCATTTTCCATTTGGTTGCATGTCTTGAGGAAGAGTCCCTTTCACTAGTGAACACAGTGAACTATTCATTTCTGTCTCAGCATGCTCAATCTAGAAATCCCAAGGAACAGGAGATGACATCTCCCGTGACGAGCTGCCTTATTCCTATAAATTTTAAGTGCATTTTGTAGCAAGTTAAAGCAGGGTATTTTGATGCTTTTTTGTCATAATAATGAATTTCCCACACATCCCTACATTTTTAGGGAAAAAAGTCTAAATCCTAAATATGTGCTAAAATCCATCTACAGAAATCTATCAACAGATAATGAATAGATAATTTTCTCCACACTGAAATGTGAAAATTTTGATGCATTCTGAATATTTTTGCTTGATATATACAATTTGATAAGGAGAATCTACAGTTACTATTACAAAGCTAGGCTTTCAGAGATGAAGAAGAGTTAACCGAGGGATGTTGGAACAACAGAGATGAATTGGGCTTTGCTATCCTGTATCTAATAGACCCAAGGTTGCTCTGTATGATTGAGAAAAAAAAAAAAAAATCAGCTTTCTTCAGGGACACTAGTCAGCTCAGGGCTAGAAATTTGAAACTTATTCAGTGCCAAGAATATAGAAAATAATAATTAGAATTGAAGGGAGAACTGAGTCTAATTAGATATTTGGCAGGGTAGGAACTGAACAGGGTCAGGTGTTCTTCAGAAATATTTCTGGACCCCTCCAGTTAGATATACTACCCCGCACCCCCAACTGGGTGTTCTCAAAACTTGATGTACTTGTCCTTTTTAGAGTAAGAGATTTATATTTATTTTGTTATCTGATCAATATTGCTTACTTTCAATCCATTCTAGGTCTATAAGTTCCCCTAAGGCTGGTTTAGATCCCCATTATGAACTAAGAATAAGCACAATACATGGTATATATAACTCAATCACTTATGGAAGAAAGTGAGGAAGAGATAAAAAGAAAAACAAGTCATCAAAATTTAAGCAGATTAAATGAAGACCATTCTGAGATATAGCTGGGGATTCACATAATCTCTAACATAGACATCTTTGGAAACTGGACTTTTCTTACACCCTTCACTATTTTAAAATCTAACTACTCTCATTCTTTACCCTTTCCCATGTCTATTGACCAAATTGTTCACCTTGTTGTATTTGGGTATTATAGATCATGTTGTCAATGACCTATGAAAAGCAAATGACCTTATTTTCAACTTTCTATACTTTAGTTTCTTCTCTGAAACTATTCTTTTCTTCAAATCCAAGGGAACATCTTCACTTCCTTTCAATTTCATGAATTTACCTAAATTATTTCCAGGTTTCCTGGAAAAAATTCACCCATTCTAATAGTTATTTTTGATAGGATATGAAGTAAATGTCAGTTTATTTTTCTGCTTATAAATTTTGCAACTGAGTTATATCAATAGTTTAAGAATTATACAACACTTATCTACCAAAATATTACCCAGCTTTGTGTGAAGAACATTGATAAAAGCTTCCTATAGATTATTGATAAATACAACTAATAATATTAAGCCGATGAAAGGGAACAAATGCCAAATGACAGCTGAACAGTCATCCTAAATTATATTAAAGTTTGAATATAAATAGATGTTCAAATGCAAAATAGATAATTTTTATCCACATGCATTTCCTGGTTAGGCTTTTTAGAAATCAAAATTATAAAGTAGGCAAACTTGGTTATAAGCATTTCTTATCTGATATATTAGTGTTTTTTATTATTACTTTTTCCCACAAGCACCTATTATAGTAATGTTCTCTGTTTTCCATTCAAATTTGAATTTTGGATTCAAATTCAAAGCAAAATTCAAAATTCAAGCAAAACAAAATTCAAAGCAAAATTCAAAGCAAAACAAAATACCTTTAATACAAATTACACTAAGGAGTAGAAAATTATATTACACAGTTTGTTGCATGACTCACATATAGTAAAATAATAAAACTAATAACTCTTTTCTTTTGAAATGCCATCTATCACCAGGTTGCAGATGAGGTAGAGGTGGACTTATTCCTGATTTCAAAATCTTACCATTATTCTCCTTTTTATTAAACTAACTTTTATGACTGATCTAAGTAGCTAAACACAAAATAAATCACCAACTCATATGTAACTCTCATTTGCATGGTACCCAGGGAATACCCAGTGTGGGATTACTACATGTGTAGTGATCCAAATAAGTGTAAAATGGTAATTCTTCTGGGTGGCAAAGGAAATGAATGACCTAAAGATAATTTTTGTTTTTCTACTGTATTACTTGTAGTTGAAAATTCTTTTAATGTTTGATATATAGATAATTACATATTATAGGCACTTTGAAGATTGATATTTACTATTAAGAGAAAAAGTATTTTAATAATAATCTGTGTTTTGTTCATGTAATATTATTTTGAGAAAAGGATTTCCAAGGGCATTTTATTTTCGGAAATTCCCTTTGAAATTTTGTAAATGCCTTTTGTAAGTGCCTCTTGAAATAAAGATCCCCTTTACAGCAAAGAACACTTTAAAGAGGAAACTATGATTGACTGCCACAAAATTTGAAATTCTGCTAATTAACCTAGAAACTGAAAATGTAGTTTACTGTTATGGAATCTATCTTTACACACACATACACACACAGTATAATATTACAAGGATTTTTGGAATGACTATGTGCAATTATTTGAACTTTCTAAAACATCATGAGCTCTACAAGAAATAATGCATGTTTATAATCATATCTGTTAATAATTTCTGTTCCTTGACTGCCTTTTTTTTTCTCCAAATGCAGTCTCTTGGTTCTGGGTTTCTAATCATTTGGGGGAATGTCTATAATGTTAGTGGCTCAGCAGGAACAAAAATAAATGACTAAGGCAGGAATAAATGGCATTGATTATTATTGTACATTCCTAATAATCTTATATATTCAGAAACACATGTATTTGAGGATGTACCTAACTGTATATGTCTGAGTAATACTCATACTCAAGCAGTATTCCAAGTGTACCGAAACTATTACACTTTGGAAAGAACTGAAACCAATATAAAAACCAAATTTCCTATAACTTAAGTATAATAAAAAAAGTGAAACATTTTGAGACAGTTAAACTTTGAAGATATTTTTGTTTTCAGAAATTAAAAGCTATAACCTATGGATTAAGTTTATACCTGAAAAATAGCTTATTTCTTCTATTTGTCTTTGTGTTGCATCCTAAAGGATTGGAAGATATGACCAAATGGCTCCAAATGTACTTCAGATATGAGTAGGACCCATTTAATGAAGCCTGAGGCCTGGAGTCAATATAACACTGTGATTTTAGCCACATTATTGTTTCTTCATTGGGTTCATTTACAGAGCCTCATCAGAACAGTCGAAGAAATGGCAGAAGCCAGGGATAGATGGAATAGGACAAAGATATCTAGACAGGATGTAGGTCTGGCAAGTCTTGCTGAGCTGTCAAGCTGTCTAAATCACTGTGATCAAAATCTGGGTGGACACACAAAGAAGCTTGATCTATAGGCAGAGCACAGCAAATGGATTTTCTCAACTGTAGCAATGCCCTGAGTTATGTGAGGAGTACGGTTCCAGGAGATTTGCACAGCCAGTGAGAATCTGTTGCCAGTCTCAGGGAGTGGGGGTGGGAAGCAGAATCTTAGAATCCTTAGAATCTTAGAATCAGCAAGCTGATTGACTTTCAAGAAAAAGCTCAAATCCCAGGAGGACCAACCATAGTGAAGTCAAGATATTGAAAGAGAAGTTAAATGATACAGTATAAACCGTGCTATAGGTTTAAGCAGAAGTCTACAGATCATAGCTCTCACCCCAGGCACATTGGATACCAGGTTATACCAGGTTTTTCAGGTATTGGCTGCTAATAATATTTCCCACTGTGGCAAGTGTTTACAGTAGTAAGCATGGAAAATTGGTTTCAATGACACCAGCAAATCAGCTTATTCCATTAGTATTAGAACTCTAAACAATTATATTAATACTTCCAGATCTGACTTAGATTTTTGTATCAACAAGGTCAGGTACGCAGGATACATTGCAGAAACTGATTTCTTAATGTCTATAAATGTCTTCAAATGTTTAGATAACAATAGTTATATACACACACATATATTTAACTACCTACATAGATATAAAACCATCTTCTTTAAAACAAATGAGTTCTCTAAAATAATTACTATTTATATGATTTCTATTTTCACATTTTATTCTATTCAGACTGGATTTTACTTCTTCAATAAAATGTTATTTATTACTGATTTCTAATAAGTAAAATACTATGGGGAAAAACTGCAGCGGCCGGGCGCGGTGGCTCAAGCTAATCCCCCACTCGACGTGTTTGGGAGGACACAAACACAACAACACAAGGTATGGTCAAGAGACCTCCCGCGACCAGTCATCTGGCTAACATTTGCAGGCAGAAACCTGCGATCACACCATACAACTCAAAAAAAATAACAAAAGCTAGCCGGTAACACATTTTGCTCAGAAGATATTGCCTTGTCAATTTAAGCAATGCGTTTGACTGTACACCAGATCAGGAGCGTTCGGTGCGAAGGCAGACCCTGTAGGACATACAGGCTAACACCGGGAGGCGCCAGACGTAGATACGTGTGCGCACAATTAGATCTCCGGGAGGCAAGAGCTGCAGTGAGCTGAGATCCGGCCACTGCACTCCAGCCTGGCGCAGAGCGAGACTCCATCTCAAAAAAAAATAAATAGAAAAAAAAAATAGAGGAATATACACTCAGCATGACATTTCTATAAATTAACCCTTCCCATCATAGGAATTCATCCTTATTTAAACTGAGAACTAAGTTAACTAGAAAGACTGAAAGAAAAAGACAAATATGGACTTTGAAAAATTGCCCTGAAGCTCTTTTTATTTCAAGGGGACAGACTGTTTCCATACACAATTTCATTTTCCTTGAACTTTCTTTAGGTTAATCTTTCCAAATCAAGTAACCCTGTTCAGCATTCATTCTGTAAGTTTAGAATATGCTCGTCAAAATCAAAGCTCTTTTGAAAAATCGAAGCTGCCTTTGTTGGTGAACATTCATAAATTGACATGTTTTCTATGTTTGAGAATTTCTACTTTCTTTCCTTTCATCTGCACACTTCAAGATTTATTATAGATTGTCAAAAGAAATGATTGCCTTCCTAGTTTTATAGAACTCCAAATAAGAAATCTAATTTGTTGTTTCTCTCGGATCCCTGGTTAAAGTTTCTGAATGGTTTGGGGCAGAACTCTTTTTCCTCCATAAGTAAGCCTGTTTCAGTAGTTGAAAAATGCTCTTGGAGTTGATGAATTGAAGTACAATTATTTTTTGGCTTTTAATTGCTCTCCAAGTCTGCTATGTTCACTCTGCAAGAGTGAGTATTAATCCATGGAACCATGGTTAATTGTGAGGTTGGTAAATTCAATGATGATTGGTTATTTCACTTGGATGCATGAACACTCTATATGCCACTCAAATGACCTCATTCCAGATGCCTTACAAGTGTATCTATGACACTTTGCAGGATTTTTTTGTCTATGTGCGAAGGAGGCACACAGCTGTTAATTGACAAGGTAAGTAATTGTCTTCTGATTACAGTAGTTAAAGGCTGTTCTCTAATGGATTTTACTTGTCACTTTTAATTCTTTTTAATCTTTGTCTGCATTTCATTAGAATGACTTTATCATTTGGATTGCCCTCCTGTTGATTGGTTATTCTGATAAGATTTAATGGGCTATCTTCCAACTATGGCAATCCCTCAAAAATATAATAGAGTGATACTTAGATTCTTCTGGAATTTTTAAAACATGATTGCTTTTCCAACCCATTTTTTCTTTTTTACACTTCACATTTTTGCAAACCAAGTACTTTGCATTTTCTACATGCCCTGAGCAAGTTTCTGCTTTAATCTTCCATGACTTAATCTATTGACTAAATATGAGATAGTTGGTGAAGTAGTTAGGAAAGAGTCTGTTATCATTTTCTATTCTGCTTACCTGCTGTGATTTTATTTATTTATTTATTTAATTTACAAGCAATAGCCTTTCACTGCAGTTTTCTAAGAGATGATTCAGGTACTGACAAAAATATTTGTAAACCTTTTAGGATCTAGGGATAACAGAAGAGTAAATTTGTAAACATGGTTTATTATGCATTTCTGAGGCAGAAATATAATGTTAAGTCATCATTTATTCTATAATAGAGCATTCTTAGGTCTTGCATATGTTCCCCTACATATGAAAATGACAATTTACATACAAATGCAAATCTCTAATCATATCTCACTCCTCTATAGCTAGTGCATTTACCAAACAGCTCTTTATAAGATATACTGTAATAACTGAATTATGCAGTCAAAGTGTCCGGTTAGTGGAAATAATGTATTGATGTAATAACAACTATTGAAAATAAAAAAAATGCAAACATTTGTGGGAAAGAGATAAGATAGAATATCTGGTCTTTTTAATGTTTAATAAATTGGGATAAATTGTCCTACCTTGGTTTCAAATGCAGTTGAGTCATTTAGCAATCATATCTGGCAAAGGCTATATGATGCTGAACCATGCAGCAGATGGTGGAATTACAGGATGCAAAATTTTATGGAATGCTTTTTCGAAGCTTGCTAAAGCAAGATCTAGTACATGGTTTTTATAACAAGCTAATTCTTCCTAGAAGCTTGTATGTAAGTAATTTGACAAAACAGTTATAATAAAAATTTGTCATTGTATACAATTGAATCCATGCCTAATTGTTCTTTTTAGTATTCACAGCATAGATTAAAAAAAAAAAAAATGAAAGGAAGCACAATTTTCAAAGGACTCAGTGCAGTCATTCATTTTTAAGATGTACCGGTGAAGTGGCAAGTCAAAATTGGTGTATGTTTGGAAGCTTAAATGGATTTCATTTTTGGTAATGTAACTAAGAGTTTTAAAGCATAAGTATGAAAATAAGTAAGACAAACAGTGATCATTTTCAATTCTTGATTTGCCCTTTTTTAAATTGTAGCTGACCAAAATGGTTGTGTGACTCTAACCTCAATTATCCTATATTTTCTGATTATAAAAAAAGGGTCCAAATGTTAAGTACTAAATGTGCTTATGAGATATTATAATGCTTCAGAGTCCCAGAAGTGACCTCAAATCATTTAAGTAATTATATAGAAGAGGAATACATAAATATTAACATGAATAACACATAAACAAATACAACATCAATATACACTAAGTAAATATTACAGTTATTCACATATGCAAGTGCTTTGCAAATTTAACTAGTTTTGATATCTATTTAAATTATTTTCATTCATAGATTCATCAGAAAATCATATATTTGATTCTATATGTTAGTGTCTGTTGAACTTTATATATTAAACTAAAATTTTGTTAAAATGTGGAACCCATTGGTAGAAGACATTGACTCTCAAGTATTTCATTTATGTTTGTCTTCTCTGTGACACATAAAACTGGTAATTCTACTTTCTACTTTCTTTCTTTCCCCAAATCTTTCATTGCTTTCTTCTACTTTCCTACCATAAGAAATATATGTACTATGTACTGGGCAGAGTCCTCTATTCTTGGCCAAAGCTAAATTACAAGAGGTTATGGAGGAAATATCCATGTTCAATTAGAAAATCTCTGGAAATAAAGATCTCTCAACAAAATCATAGTAGTGATTATAAATATATATAAGCTTACACATATATGTATATAAATATATATATNTATGAATGTCTTCTTTTGAGAAATGTCTGTTCATATCCTTTGCCCACTATACCTGATGTAAATGACGAGTTGGTGGGTGCTGACGAGTTGATGGGTGCAGCACACCAACATGGCACAAGTATACATATGTAACAAACCTGCACGTTATGCACATGTACCCTAGAACTTAAAATATAATAAAAAGGAAAAAAAAGTTTATAGTTTCATGATTATTACTGTTAAACCATGAGAAATAAGGCCCAACTGAAAGGTAGAAATATCTAGAAGCAAGAACAGACCCTCAGATAAACACCAAAAGGGAAATGACATGTAAATAAATTCCCATTTATGAAAACCTAGACAACAAAGGCAAGGTGGATATAGGAGCTGAGAATGAGATCTGGAACCCTTAAAAAGTCTGGAATATGGTAGCCACTTGAAATCTATCACAAGCTATTGCTTATTTGTGACATGCTTTTGCTCACTTTTGAAAATTATTTATAATTAATTTTCAAAAAGAGCAAAGCAATGTATTGTGAGTCAGATCTATGAGTAAAGGCCTCATGTAATGAGGATTGGATTCAGTTTATTCATCACCCTAGGTCCTTGCACTTGCCTTGCTTTGCTCTCTAGCCAGAATATCCCTGGTACTAACTTGTACCGCTCCTGTGTCTTACGTAAGAGTTACAGCAGGCCGGGTGCGGTGGCTCAAGCCTGTAATCCCAGCACTTTAGGAGGCCGAGACGGGCAGATCACGAGGTGAGGAGATCGAGACCATCCTGGCTAATATGGTGAAACCCCGTCTCTACTAAAAAATACAAAAAACTAGCCGGGCGAGGTGGCGGGCACCTGTAGTCCCAGCTACACGGGAGGCTGAGGCATGAGAATGGCGTAAACCCGGGGGGCGGAGCTTGCAGTCAGCTGAGATCCGGCCACTGCACTCTAGCCTGGGCGACAGAGTGAGACTCCGTCTCAAGAAAAAAAAAAAAAGAGTTACAGCTGCTGAGTTACAGCTGCTGCCTCTAATGTTACTCTTGTTTGGGAGCAAACCCCCGTCATGCTCCATGTCCCCTACCTCTGGACCTCCTCGTTGCCTCAGACCACCTCTGCACAATATGGACATGCTGGGAGTTAACACCTTGTGGAGGCAAACATTGAACAATGTGAAATGTGAGGCAGTTGATGTTTTCTTCCTTCTTGTTCCCCTAGCTAGACTTTTCAAAAGTGTAGTAGCTACATAAAACCTCTCTAAAGATGTCTGGTGAGACTGAACAGTCATCTTGCTACAGAGCCATGGCCAGCCCAGCAAGGCTCTCCTTCTTTATGTTTGCTATTCCACCTCCCTTGCCACATTCCCCTTTGCTCTCATTTCTCTCCATGTGCTCCTGGGTAAAGTGTTGTCATATAAGCCTTTTTTCCCTTTTTTTTTTTTTTTTTCTTTTTTTGTTTTTTTCTGGGGAGTCTAAGGAAAGCTAAAGTATAGAATACTAGCTTGAATGTAGTTTAATTTCTATGAAGATTACATGTGGTTGCCTTCAAAAGTTTTCCTTAATAACTACTTTTATTGATTTTATATGGTTAACTCTATTTCTCAGCTCATTGCTAATTCTTGAACAAGGAATTCTTCAGTGTTAAAATTACCAGTCTCTTGATGTAACAAGACATAATATTTAATTATGTTGTATTTGTTACCTAAAAATGTGCTGTGCTCAGATACACATAGCTATGTTTTGGGGAAAAAGTTTTTCCCATTTCTCTGAATAGGTATTATAGAACCACATGTGTAAGTATATAATGTTTATATATATATAAACCTTTGGCAGCAAATAATGTCTTAACAATTTCTTAATAGCCTCCTCTGTAAAGTGGAAATGAGTGGTAATTTAACTCAACCACTTTAAAATGCTTCATAAGAGGCAGGGAAAACCTTTTTAATTTTTTGCACCCATACATACTAATACAAATGCACACACATACCCAAACACACTTACCAATCACAAAACCAGAAACAACATCAAAGAAACCATCTAAATATATTAAAGTAGAAATATTCAAATATAATTAAAATGAAATTCAATTTATTTTTAAGTCAAAGTTATTTTAATTTGATACTACCTGAAAATGTGCAGGTGGCAAGTACATATTTAAAATACAGGTGTTGTATTTTCTGCTAACTTTACTTTTGAAATACTTTCAACATATCGTTTCTTATGGAAAAATTATACTCAATAATTCTCAGCTACACATCATTGACTTAGAATGGATTGTAGGCGTGCTAACTGAAATATAAGGTGAAGAACCCAAAGATCTATGTGTTTGGATTGTTTAAAGAGAAACAAATAGCCTACAATTTTTTTCTCAAATTTTAAAAGTAGTTGTTACATTTAGAGACAGTAAAATAAATAGATCTGGCCATTACAACTGTGAAACACAATAGGAAAATAAGCACAAAGGATATTCTTAGTTTCCAATATCTAATTGCAATTGGGCTTTCTCTTCCCATCAGCATTAATTAATAGTAGATAACATTTATGTTGTATGTACTGAATATTTCTCATCACATCCTCAATATTTAAATACAAAGGGAATAAAAACTTCACTGGGATACCATTTTTGTCTGTTTTGTTTATTGCTACATCTTTACCTCATAGAAGGTTCCTGGAATGCAGTGATGTTCAGTGATTTTTTTGTGGCCTAAGTAAATATGAAAATATTTTTAAATGCTAGAAAAAAATATAAGAAGAAATGAAATGTATCAGGGGAGAATAAGAGAGACTTGGGATGTATTTTCAGGACATGATTAGTTAGTTCCTCTTTAGCTCCTAAATAAATAGTATAATGTTTGGCACAAAAGAGAACAATCAACATGTATTTGATAAAATAAATGTAACCCAAAATATTGTGTATAGGTATAGTTTTAGTTCGTTGACCACTTCTAGGTATTCAATAGCCTCATGATATTAGATTATAAAGATGAAAAAGTAGGAAATTCAGCATTAGTAATTGTCTACTTTATTGAAAAAACAATTCCCTTCAAAAAATACAAAATACTATTCTGGTCTTTAAAGATTTTGATTTGTTTTGGTAGGCTGCCTATAGGCACATGTATGCAAGTAAAATATATACATACTCACAGAGAGTATAAAGGAAATGAAAATATTTAAAAGCTATTAAGAAAGACTGATACAGACTATACCAAATGCAAAAATGCTGAGAATTGCACATGTAATTAAAAATAAAGAGGTGATCAGAATCAGGCAACAAATAACACATTTTGAGGAAAGTTTGGACGTAAATATTGAGTATGTGGACGAGCTGTCCTTACATATTGCTTCATCTAAATTTATCTTTCCTATTTTCTTCTTCATTTTTTATCATCAAATTTAATGATAGATTTTATCATTGAATAATATGAAAGATTGACTTTAGCAAACCACAGCATATCTAAAAATTCACGAGTTTAGAGATGCTAATTATCTCAGGATAATAAAGCCAGTTAGGAAAAAAAAGTGAAGTCTTTCAAATTAAGTCACTTAGATGTAAATTAGATGTAAATCACACATCATTTTAAGGAGAGAAAAGCAATTTCCTTTCAAACATGGTGAGACCTAGCCAAGTCAGCAACAGAAACAAATATGTTTTACAGGTGGCAAAAGTTTATTATTTTACAATATTTTCTATCAGATTTGCCTCAATTTCTTGGGTTGAGTATTTTCAGAGCTTTGAATGAATACTGGAATTTAAACAAGTTTTCTCAGTAAAAGTAGAAAGTAGATAACTAGCCTCAGTAAAGCTAAAAGTATGTGCAAAAGGGAATGAAAGCATGATATGGTGGGCTTGGTCATAATCAAAAGCAAATAAACAAGCATTTGATTCCTGAGGATTTTAAATTTTTCATGGATAGATAATACATCCCACAAAGAGCACAAATAAAACATACTTTTATCTTTCCACTTTCCCTTGTGGCTCATTCTCCCTCTCACTGTAACCACCTACAAGGATTCAATGCCTTTCTATGGCACTTCCTACTGAGGGCTCCCCTCCTGGGGTTTCGGTGAATGAGTGATACCATGAGTTTCAGACATTTTCTTCTCTCCTTGTCTCCATCAACATGTGCCTACTCAGAGTCTTGTTTTACCTCCTTGAGAGGCAACAGCTATATAAGTTAAGGGGAATTAGGCACAGGAGTTTTTTCTATTCTTTAAATTTATTTATTCAATCATTTATTTACATCTGTTAATAAATATATCTCATATGTCTTAGTTTGTATAGGTTGTTATAACAAAATACCATAGATTGAGTGCCATATAAACAACAGACATTTATTTGCCATTGTTCTGGAGGCTGAGAAATGCAAAATCAAGGGGCCAAAACATTTGGTGTCTGATGAGGGCCCTCTTCCTGGTTATTAGATGGTGCCTTTTAGCTGTGTCCTCACATGGTGAAATAAACAAAGGATTTCTCTGGGGTCTTTCTACGGGCAGTAATCCCATATGAGGGCTCTACCTTATTACTAATCACCTCCCAAAGTCACTCCCTTCTAATACCATCACTTTAGGCTTAACATTTCAACATATGAATTTTGGGGGAACACACATTCAGACGATAGCATCATGGACACTTATGTTATACTTTGGATTTTACTCTAACATTGATTTCTTTTCTTTTCTTTTTCTTTTCTTTTTTTTTTTTTTTTTTTTTTTT
>NW_016803701.1:521640-567570 GCF_001698545.2 Rhinopithecus bieti | reverse complement strand
TTTTTGAGACTGAGTCTCACTCTGTTGCCCAGGCTAGAGTGCAGTGGCATGATCTCGGCTCACTGCAACCTCCGCCTCCCAAGTTCAAGTGATTCTCCTACCTCAGCCTCCTGAGCAACTTGGACTACAGGCACGTGCCTCCATGCCGAGCTAATTTTTGTATTTTTAGTAGAGACAGGGTTTCACCATATTGGCCAGGATGGTCTCGAAATCCTGACCTTGTGATCCACCCGCCTCAGCCTCCCAAAGTGCATTGATTTATTTTTTTGCTCAAACTGTACCAACTGTGGCTATTGGAAGCTTTTGCAATTGTCTCCTCAGCTCCTTTGACATAATCCCATTATTGTGATTTTTGATTATTTTTGAACAGTTCTTCACTTGCTCACAGCACAAGATGGTACAGCTCATCTTATGTATTTCTAAAAAGTCCTGGTTCCTTTTACTGGAGGGTGGTATTAGAAACCAAGATCTGGGTGCTAGTTGTACTCACTGTTACTGAGGTATCATTGCTTCTAGGCCCTTTTTCCTGAAAGAGCAAGGGAATATTTATGTATATACTAAATCATACATATACATATATTCATAAATCTTTATATATGTAATCGTTTGTATTTATATGAACTAAAAATGAGTTCATGTTATTTCCATTTCTAATCCATTACTACATGGATTGTTCCAGCTACCTCCTTTCACTTATTTATATCCTGCCACTCTAACTGAGAAAACTGACTCTAACTATCTTCCACTTACTTAAAGACTAACACTGGTAAACTTGACTCTGTCTTCGGCCAAGAAAATGTTCCTTCTTGGGAATAGGAGAGGGAATTCAATCTGCAAACTTTTATGCACTGAAGTCCATGTGTCTGAAGGAACTGCCAAATTGTTTTGCAGGTCTCCTGGAGAGGACCCCCTTCAGCAGGTGTAGAAAGGTCCAATTATCCAAGGTCGGTTATTTACTAGTTCAGATGTTGAAACATATTTTAGCTTAGGCATTCAAGCAAATGACCTCAGTTTGCTTGGAAGTGAGTTAGAACTTTGTGAAACCACTCAAATTGTTGTGGGATAGCTTCCTTCACTACTGGTTGGCAACTTACTCTGAGCTCACAGGCCTCAGAAGCCCACCAGGATAGGTGACCTACTGTTAGCTAGTTAAACATCTTTAGGCAATAATTCCGTATACAAATAGACAGATTTTAGTCAAAGACCTTACAAACACTTTGTAGTATTGTCAAACATTTGGGAGGACAGAAAAATGAAGATAGGGCTAATATGTATTGCAAGCTATTGAATTGTAGATATCATTCTAGGCCATTTAGGTCACATGTTCATTCTAAAAGTTCTAAAAATCTCAAGTAACAAAGATTTTACTTTGTTGAACCAATGTCAGGATGCCTGTATAAATCATTATCTCCCATACTCCCTTCTTCTGAATCAGTAGTGTGACTTTTTTTCCAAATGTTTATTTAACCTCTGTGTGTGTGTGTGTGTGTGTGTGTGTGTGTGTGTGTACAGTTGCCTTTTTGAAGTTTCCTAAATGCTGAGAAAGTCCACTTTTCTTACGCCTACTAAACATTGAATTCTCTGCTTTTTCCTCTTCGAGTCATATGAAATTGCCTCCACTGCTGTTCACGAGACAAATCTTGGAGAAGATATGGGTACATTCACTTATTTAAAAAAAAATCCTGGAATTTTAGTACATTCGTCACTGAGATGCAGTAGTTTTCCTACCCTGATTGATGGAAACTCTTCTCGTTTGCTACAATGTATTTCTGATGAAAACCAAAGAGTAGCTCACACATGTTTTTTTATTTTCAGTTTGCAGACTTTTTCAAAACAAAAATGATGATTAATTTTCAGTTAAATTATTTATTTTGTTTATGCAAGTATTGATAAACCTATTCACATTAAAAAGTCATTACATGTGGAAATAGACCTAAAAAGAATAGTTGCCTTACCATGTCAGTAATTGATTCAATTAAAACTGATTGAAAAACTTTGAAGGGGAACAGCAGAAAATAATATTTGTTTTAAAGTTGAATCCCTAGCAATATCTATCATGGCCTTCATTTATATTCAATAAGTACAAAAGTTAAAATATAAGTATTACCCCCAATAATATGAGCATGAAAACTCTTATAATGTGCTGTTCTCATGATACGTGTTTTTGCTATGGTTTGAATGTTTTTGTTGCCTCCAAAGTTCATGTTGAAACTTCATCCCCAATGAAATAGTACTAGGAAGTGTGGCTTTTGGGAAGTGGTAGAATCATGAACCCTCCACCCTCATTAATGAGATTAAATGCCCTTATAAAGGGGTTTGATGAAGACACTTGCCCTTTCTGTCCATTCCACCAGAATGCAGAGAATGCAGTCACAAAATGCCATCTTGGAAGCAGAGAACAGCCCTTGCCAGACACACAACCTGCCAGTGATTTGACCTTAGACTTCCCAGCCTCTAGAACTGTGAGAAATAAAAATTTATTTTTTATGAATTACCCAGTCTGTGGTAATCAGTTGTAGCACACAAACTAAGACAATGTTCTATTTTGTGTAACTGTGCAAGAGACAATTATAACAAAATGAGAGCATGCGTTGAAAAGATATATCTGAACCTTGTCTGGCATTTAGATTAGTGATTATATAGTCATGCATAAGTCTAAAATATAACACAGGTCAATGTAAATCATCAGTATTTTTAATAATAAGTTTGTGAAGGTGTACATATATGCAATGGGAACAGTGGAAAAACTGTGTTACTAGTTTAGCGTAAAACTAAGTTATCAGATAATTGCAAAAATTAACAAATGAGAATCCCAACAAGTCAAAATTTGATATAAAACATTTACATTTACATTGTTTCCTGTTAAGTTTTAAACTCTTTAAAGATAGATACAAAAATATTTTTAGTCAAACCTTTGCCACTCCCGTAGAACTTCTCTATTGAACTCATCAACAGCGCATCTCTACAGAACTGAGATTGAAAATCAACTCACGCTTGTAATCCCAGCCCTTTGGGAGGCCAAGGCCAGCAGATCACAAGGTTAGGAGATTGAGACCATCCTGGCTAACATGGTGAAACCTGTCTCTACTGAAAATAAAAAGAAAAAAAGTAAAAAAAGAAAAAAAAAAAAAAAAAAAAAAAAAAAAAAAAAAAAAAACGGGCATGATAGCGGGCGCCTGTTAGTCCTAGCTGCTCAGGAGACTGAGGGAGGAAAATGGTGTGAACCTGGGAGACGAAGCTTGCAGTGAGCCAAGATTGCACCACTGCACTGCAGCCTGGGCGACAGAGTGAGACTCCACCTCAAAAAAAAAAAAAAAAAAAAGTAAAGGAAAGAAAAGAAAAATTAGTACCTCCGCAGATTAGAGATGGATCAATCTATGGTTTGACCAGGCAAGTAACTTTCAAAACTGAACACTACGATGATGCATGGCAGTTCTAACAATACAAGTAGTATCAGAATGTAAGTGTGGAAATTCAGTGTCACTAGGGAAGAATGAGCTGAGAGAAAGTTTAATAGGTAGAGAATAATCATGAAGGAAACAGTTGCCCAAGGACTGGAGGGGAAGAGCTGATCCGAGATAGATGTGACCGATGATTCTTAACAAATGCTCCTCTTTGCTGGCCTTGCTTAGACCCTTCTTTAGTTGTTTTTAGTGGTTGCTTTTGACTCAAAAGTGATCTGTTTATTGTAGTGTGAGAGACCATATATTTGCCGTCATTGCTGTCCACGTTATTAGTTGGATGGATGTTTTTCCCAGTTCCTGATTTTACGATAATCCAGTTCAAAGTATTATGCATGGAATTTCAAAAACAGATGTCATAAACTTTTCTTTGTTTTGAAATCATTAGATTGTCTAGCTCATTGATATTTTGAACATAGGCTTTCTATTGCACTCCTCATCAAAGTAATTTTCATTATATGTTGTTTTTTCTAAGTTTGTTTATTTTTATTGTAAGTGGCCAAATGATAGGCCCTTTCTAGGGAACTACGTTTATACAAAATAAAATAAGGTTAAAATTATGCAATGAAACTGGCACTTCAGTGAGCTATAGTCCTTCCCTGTAGACATTGTCCTTAGATCATCCTCACACCTGTAATGTTAAATTATTCCCTCCCTAGGTTTCATTCCTATTATTTCTGATCTTTAATCTCTGCTTATCCAGAAAGTCATTTTCAGTTGCAGGGCTAACTTCCTGAAATCCTCAGATTGAATTGGGCTAAATCCTGTATTCAGGTTCATGTTGAATCCCCAACTAAAATTAATAGGATACGTGTAGCTGCATCTCTGGACAGACCACACCTCCTCTCGATTTCTGCAATCCCTGTCCCTCACTTAACTTTTAAGTGCTTTGAGAACTGTTGTGACTACTTCAGAATGAACTATGTTTCTGGGACTCTTTCTTGCTGGCTCATTTCACCGGAAGCCTGAATTTACTTGTACGTGGCTCACAGATCAATTTCTGCAGTGTGCATGTTTGTAATATACATAAATGTGTTGGATGAAGGCACTGAAATAAAATTTTTGAGTCTGTGAATTAAGCTGAAATTGAAATCAAAGAAAATAATGAAAGGTAATGAAAACCAATTCAAGGAGAAGTTTTGAGTAAGAGTGCCAACAGGCACCAAATCATTTTAAATGAAGGCAAATATTAAATAATTTAAGAGTGAAGAACCAAGCTGGAGACTATCTGTTAAATAGAATAATGAATCAGCAGTTTGATCATTATATGGTTTGAAAGTTATTATGGAAAAATCACAAAAGCTATCAACTCAAAACCTAACAAGAAATTAACAGAAATATAATAATAGTCTGTATTTCAAAAGTGATAGGATACCTATCAAAACATTAAAAAATTATAATACAGGACTCTGATTATGTTACTGTAGAAATATTCTCATTTGCTTAAATTTGTGACAGTGTTTCTTCAGTTGGAAAGCCCACAAAGATGCAAATTCTGATTTATTTTATAATGAATCTTCTTTCCAGAAATTCCTTTGATTTTACTACAAATGCATCACCCACTTTTTTTCTGTAAGTTGCTTGTCTTAGTACAATTATCTACTTTGATAAGGTTGTGCTTACTATACCATATCGCTTAGCCGTCATTTACTTAGCAGGTAAAATACATATTCAGAAGCTATATAATAACGTAATAATTTTAGCAAATTTTTATAGTACACTACCTTGGATACAGACCTAAGCACTTTACATATAATTTATAAAATTTATTTAAGGTAGGAACAATTAAAATTTTATTTTATAGGTGGAGAGACTAGGAAGTTAAGTAAGTTGTATAAGGCTCTACACAATAAGAAAAAGAGCCTGGATTCAAACCCTGGCAGTTTCTGCTTCAGAATCCATGTTCTTAATGTTATTATCCTTACATGTTATCCTTACAAATTCAGTGCAAGGCAAAAAGCATCATAAGAATTTTTTTTTTTTTTTTTTTTTTTTTTTTTTTGAGACAGAGTCTTGTTCTGTTGCCCAGGCTGGAGTGCAGTGGTATGATCTTAGCTCACTGCAACCTCTACCTCCCGGGTTCAAGCAATTCTCCTGCCTCAGTCTCCTGAGTATCTGGGACTGCAGGTGCGTGCCACCACACCCAGTTAATTTTTGTATTTTTAGTAGAGACAGGGTTTCACCATGTTGGTCAGGCTGCTCTCGAACTCCTGACCTTGTGATCCTCCCGCCTTAGCCTCCCAAAGTGCTGGGATTACAGGCGTGAGCCATTGCGACTGGCCCATAACAACTTTTATTAATGAAGAAACTGAGATGAGGACTAGCTAAAAACAAAGAAACAAACAAAAAACAATGCTAAGGTTATAAAGTTCTTAAATAACTTTGGATTCAAATTTTATTCTAGCTTTAAACTCCATGCTCCTCCTACATGACATTTGCCTCATCTTATCTAAAACTTGTCATTCCATATTGCTTTTTAAATGGGGATGAAGGAGACGAATTAATGACTCTGAACTGTAAACTGCCAAAATAAATAATTTTATATGCATTTATTTGTTTATAAGCTCAAGTACCTGCCTAAACTTCACTAAATTTTGTATTTTTATACCTGGTCGTAAGATGAAAATTTCTTACTGAAAAGTAAATTGTATTGTTTTAACAAGCAAACTGAAACGAAATCTTGAATGAAAAGTATAATTCTACAGTGCAGTATAATTATATACATTTGAATATTTATATTATATATGTACCTATTTGAATATGTATTATATATATAATATTCACACACACACATGCACATACACACACGCACACCTTAAAGGTGGCATGGGAATGGTATGTTTAAGAAAAATTTAGGCTAATCTTAGCTGTGCTGATTTCATCCTTGAGGACACCTCCAGAAGGTGAGATTACAAGAGCTAAAACCCATGGAACTTCCAACTCACTACTGTATCGTAACTTGAAACCTACAGCTCTTTCTTTGAAAGGATGATCTAAGGACAGCTATATACAAATATATAATAAAAGGGAAGAAAATAATGTAAAGCAAAATTATTTTCCCAAAAATGTTAAAATAGAAATCCAATGTTTCACAGTTTGGGTACATGGCTTAAAATCCACCTGCTCACTGGGAAACAGCAGCCACTAAGAAATAGACGCACCTCTAGGGACTGGGAAAAGGCCCAGTTCAGGGAAAGGTATATGATATTCTGATGTGACAAACAAGAGGAGTTCGCCATTCAGGTAGATGGTGGGCTTCATGGATATCAAACCACCATAATGGAAATGTTGCAACTGATAGGCATTGTGATCAAGAGTTCAAAAGTCACGTCCATAATTTGGGGGTTTTTAGAACTCTACATAGGGGAAATTTCTCAGTAAGGGTTGGGTTGGGGTTTTGAGGTAAGCCATCATCTCATCCAGGTAGACTTGTAAGAATAACTTTAGTTTTAGAAGTATTAGGCAAAACTAAAACTTTAGTTTTAGGAGTATTAGGCAAGTCATAAAGACAAAGATCAGGCTTAGAGATGTAATGCAGAAGCAGCTCATGACAATACTGGGTGACAGTGAGGACTGGACTGAACTAACTGCAAGAGTGACCTCATGTTGATACCCAGACTGGTACCCTCCTTGATCTTGAGAGGATTCAATTTTTTAGGTATTGGGTCATATGGCTCATCTGAAAGAAGAGGTAAATCTCTAAGGCTAGAACCTAGGTAGAGGTTAATAATGTGTATTTCAGAAACCTCAGATTAATTAAATGAGAGTTTCAAATACATGTATTTTATTGACAGTTTTTCCCTTGGGAAAAATGACAAGAAACCATATTTTGTAGACCAATGGAACAGAATAGATAACCCAGAAATAAATCCATACTTACACAGTGAACTCATTTTCTACAAAAGTGCCAAGAACAGACATTGGGGAAAAGAGTCTCTTCAATAAATGGTGCTGGGAAAACTGGATATCCATATGCAGAAGAATGAAACTAGACCCGTATCACTTACCGTTTATAAAAATCAAAATATATTGAAGACTTAAATCGAAGCCATCCAACTATGAAACCACTACAGTAAATCATTGGAGAACCTCTCCAGGACATTGATCTGGGCAAAGATTTCTTGAGTACTACCCCAAAAGCACAGGCAGCCAAAGCAAAAAAGAACAAATTGGATAACATCAAGTTAAAAGTCTTCTGTGCAGCAAAGGAAACAATCAACAAAGTGAAGACACAACCTATAGAATGGGAGAAAATATTTGCAAACTATCCCTCTGACAAGAGATTGATTATGATAATATATAAGGAGTTCAAACTATTCAATAGGAAAAAATCTAATAATCTGATTAAAAATGGGTAAAAGACCTAAACAGACATTTTCTCAAAAGAAGACACACAAATGGCAACCACATTCACAATATAAATGTGGTTCATATTGTCACCCATAAAGAGACATGAATGTGTTCTATTTTAATCAGTTTTCTTCAAACTTAAACTCATTAATGCAATATTCCATTGTATGTCTGTATCAAAATATCTCACATGCTCCATAAATACATATACCTACTATGTACTCAAAAATATTAAAAATTTTAAAGGAAACCATATTATAAAGGAAGTTTCAAGGTTATGTGTGTGTGTCTGTGTCTGTGTCTGTGTGTATGTATACGTACACAGGTATGTATACATTTAACCTCTGTTCCATTGGAAAACCAAATGTGATTCATATCAAACCACCCACAAAAAAGAAATAATACATTCTATTTTCATCATTTTTCTTCAAACTGAAATTCATTAACGTAATACAAAAAGCAATGCAATTTCGAAAGAAATCACTTAATGTAGCAGTTTTAGTGCACACAGTCTGATTCAAGAGCATTTCATTTACTCATGGGCACTATGGCAAAACTCCATCATCGGTATTCATTATATGAAACAGTTCCTCTAGCAGGCATGTTTAGGTTTGAGCTATTTTCACGGTGTGCATATCACCAATTTGGCAAGGTTGGCATTCAAACAGAAGTGTCAGAAATGAATACTTTGTATACTTATCAGATATGTTCATTTATGACAATATTGCTATTTTTATAAATCTCTCAAAGTGATATTCTCTGATATAGAGTAGTTTTAATGATGAACATAAACAGCTACTCCTGTTTAAAGTATAAAATTGGATCTACTTATGATAATAAAATATCTTAATTATTTTTCACTTTTAAGACTATAAAGAAGTCTAACTCACATTTATAAAAGTGTGAAAATTCAATTTCTCACAACCTAAAAGCACACAAAATTTTACTAATTTTATTATGTAAAATCAGAAATAATTGATTATAAGTAACTGATGTAAAGGTAATGTAAAAACTACCTTTCTTTTCACACTTAATTTATATATGATATTACAAATTTATTTATGTATTTATTCATTTATTTGTTTTAGATTCAGGGATACAAGTGCTTGTTTATGCATGGATATTACATGCTTAATGGTAGGGATTGGGCTTTTAGTGTACACATTATTTAAATGTTGGATATTATACCCAATAGGTTATTTTTTAATCCTCATCCCCCTTCCTTTTTCCCTCCTTTTAGAGTTTCCAGAGTCTATTCCTTCCTTCTTTATCTACATGTGTGCCCTTTGTTTAGCTCCCACTTATACGTGAGAACATGCGATATTTTATTTTCTGCTTCTGTGTTAGTTCACTTAGGATAATGGCCTCCAGCTCCGTTAATATTACTGCAAAAGATATGATCTCATTCTTTTTTATAGCTGCATAGTATTCCATGGTATATATACATCACATTTTTTAAATCCAATCAACCATTGGGGACACAGGTTGATTCCATGACTTTGCTATTGTAAATGGTGCTGTGATAAACATATGAATGTAGGTGTCAGTTTTACATGATTTCCTTTCCTTTGGGTAGATACTCAGTAGAAGGATGGCTGGATAGAATAATAGTTCTATTGTCAGTTCTTTGAGATATTTCCAAACTGTTTTTTCCATAGAGGTTGAATTAAATTGCATTCCCACCAACAGTGTGTGAGCATTCCTTTTTCTTCACATCTGTGCCAATGTTTATTTTTCTGTTTTGTTTCGTGTTTTTACATTTTAATAAAATCCATTATGGGTGGTTTTAAGATGATATCTCAATATAGTTGTTGCATTTCTCTGATTAGTAATGTTGACCGTTTTTTCATGTGTTTGTTGGTCACTTGTATTTCTTCTTTTGAGAAATGTGTGTTCATGTCCTTTGCTCAGTTTTGAATGGGGTTGTTTATTTGCATCTTTTTTTGTTTTTTGAGACAGAGTCTCGCTCTGTCGCCCGGGCTGGAGGGTAGTGGTGTGATTTTGGCTCACTGCAACCTCCGCCTCCCAGGTTCAAGTGGTTTTCCTGCCTCAACCTTCCGAGTAGCTGGGGTTATAGGCGCACACCACCATGCCTGGCTAATTTTTGTGTTTTTAGTAGAGAGAAATGTGTGTTCATGTCCTTTGCTCAGTTTTGAATGGGGTTGTTTATTTGCATCTTTTTTTGTTTTTTGAGACAGAGTCTCGCTCTGTCGCCCGGGCTGGAGTGCAGTGGCCAGATCTCGGCTCACTGCAAGCTCCGCCTCCAGGGTTTACGCCATTCTCATGCCTCAGCCTCCCAAGTAGCTGGGACTACAGGCGCCCGCCACCTCGCCCGGCTAGTTTTTTGTATTTTTTAGTAGAGATGGGGTTTCACCGTGTTAGCCAGGATGGTCTCGATCTCCTGACCTCGTGATCTGCCCATCTCGGCCTCCCAAAGTGCTAGGATTACAGGCTTGGGCCACCGTGCCCAGCCTGTTTGCATCTTTAGTTGTTTTGGGTTCCTTGTAGATTGTGCATATTAGTCATTTGTCAGAGGCATAATTTGTAAACAGCTTCTCCCATTCTGTAGGTTGTCTGTTTATTCTGCTGGTTATTTCATTTGCTGTGCAGAAGCTTTTCAGTTTAATTAGATTTTATTTGTCTATTTTTGGTTTAGTTGGATTTGCTTTTGTAGTCTTTATCATAAATTATTTGCTTAGGCCAATGTCTAGACAATATTTTCCTAGGTTTTCTTCTAATATTTTTTATAGTTTCAGGTCCTACATTTAAGTATTTAATCCATCTTGAATTAATTTTTGTATATGGTGGGTGAGAGATAGGTGTCCAGCTTCATTCTTCTGCATATGGCTAGCCAGTTTTCACAGAACCATTTATTGAATAGGATGTCCTTTCCCAATTGTTTATTTTTGCTGCCATTATCAAAGATCAGTTGGTTATAGATAGTGGCTTTATTTCCGGGTTCTCTATTATTGTCAATTGTCTATGTGTCTATTTTGTACCAATACTGTGGTGTTTGGTTATTATAACCTTGTAGTATAATTTGAAATCAGGCAATGCAATGTGTCCAGATTTGTTCTTTCAACTTAGAAATACTTTGGTTATTCAGGCTTTTTTTTTTTTTTTTTTTTTTTTTTTTTTTTTTTTTTCTGCAATGAGCTTGAAAATTGTTTTTTCAAATTCTGAGAAAAAATGCTGTTGGCAATTTGTCAGAAATTACATTGAATCTAGACGTTGCTTTGGGTACTGTGATTCTTCCAATCAATGAACATTGGGTATTTTTCCATTTATTTGTGTCATTCATAATTTATTTCATCTGTGATTTGTAGTTCTTCTTGTAGAGCCATTCCATTTCCTTGGTTAAATGTATTTCTAGGTATTTGTGTGTGTGTGTGTGTGTGTGTGTGTGTGTTTGTGTCTATTGTAAAGGGGACCAAGTCCTTGATTTGGTTTTCACCTTGAATGCTATTGGTATACAGAAGTGCTACTGGTTTTTGTATGCTGATTTTGTATCTTGAGACTTTTTGTATCTTGAGGTCTGCGAGTCTTCTAAAGAAGTCTTTAGGGTTTTCTAGGTATATGATTATGTTATTAGTGAATAGAGAACTTTGAATTCCTCTTTTAATTTGGATTCCTTTTATTTCTTTCTCCTGCTTGATTGCTCTGGCTAGGACTTCCATTATTATGTTAAATAGGAGTAGTGAGAGTGAACATAATTGTCTTGTTCTAATTCTTAGAGGAAATGCTTTCAACTACTCCTCATTCAGTATGACGTTGGTTATGGGTTTGAAATATATAGCTGTTATTATTTTGAGGTATGTTTTATGTACACCTAGTTTGTTGAAAGTTTTTAATCATGAAAGGAAGTTTAATTTTATTGAATGCGTTTTCTGCATCTAATTGAGATAATCATATGGTTTTTGTTCTCAGTATTGTTTATATAGTGGACCATGTTTATTGATTCGCATATGCTGAACCATCCTTGAATCCCTGGAATAAAGACCTCTTTATCATGGTGAATGATCTTTTTTGATGTACTGTTGGACTCAGTTTGCTAGTATTTTGTGGAAGATTTTTACATCTATGTACATCAGGGTTATTGGCCTGTAATTGCCTTTCGTTGTTGTTGTTGTGTCCTTGCCTGATTTTACTATTAGGGTTATACTGGATTCACAGAATGAGTCAGGAAGGGATTTCTCTTCTCTTCAATTTCTCAGAAATACTTTGAGTAAGATTAGCACCAGCTCTCCTTCATACACCTGGTAAAATTCAGCTGTGAATCTATCTGGTCCTGGACTTTTTTTGTGGGAGATATTTTTTACTACTGATTCAATGTTCTTCATTATTGGTTTGTTCAGGGTTTCTATTAATATTTCCACCTGGTTCAATCTTGGGAGTTTGTGTGTTTCCAGGAATGTATCCATTTCCCCTAGGTTTTCTAGTTTGTGTGAATAGAGGTGTTCATAGTAGTCTCTGATGATGTTTCATATTTCTTTGGTGTCAGTTGTCATGTCACCTTATTTTTCTGCTGGGACGAGTCCCATGACTCTCTCCTTTTTTCCCCTCTTAGTTTCACCTCTATCAATGTTTTCTTTATTTAACTTATTTTGAAATAACCTTTAAATTTTTTCCACCTTCCTGGGATGAGTCCTTTGACTCTCCCCTCTACCCTTCACTCTTTTCTTGTTAATTAGCCTTAATATTTGTAAGATCTGTGAGGGAAATCTGAGGCCACAAATTTGACAATGCTTCTGGAACTGTTCTTTGATTCGGCGGGAATCAAATACCCATCTGTGATTGTTCAGTAGTGAGCTGTGTGTCCTGCATCAATGCAAACACGTTCTTCTACTCTGCAGCATTAAGAACCAAAGACACTGCTGCCAAATTAGTTACTCACAATCCATTTTACTAAAGGTTTCTCAGGAAGCTGATTATGTCAATCTAAAGAATGGAACACTTCCCTTAAACTATACCTTCTGATTTCAATGGTTACTTGATTTTGCCCTTCCCCTACATTTACTACCTTCTTGGTAGCCACAGGTCTCAGAGGTAGTTTCTGTTGTCTCTGTATAATTCTGCCCTTGGGGGGTTGTCTCTGAGGCTAGCTTGGAAAGACTCATATCTGAGCATGGTCCAGTCTCAAGGCTTGACCCAGCACTCTCTTTTAATTCCATTGTAACTATTATAGATAACAATAACCAAGGAATTAAACATTTCACTTTTTCATTAGTTTGCATTTCCTTATGCATCCAGTGAATGGACTCCTTGGGAGTCAGATTTATCTCTAAATTCCTTGGGTAGCTTTTACCTTTAGTAACTGAACTAAAAGCACAGTTGCCGTTTCATACCATGGATGACCACGTGGCCACCCAGGAATTTGAGGTTTTTTATTCCCTACCCTTATATGCATTCTTTTCCCAGCCCATATGTTTCTTTAAGCCTGGGTCAGTCCAGCAAATCCAACTTCTCTGACACCAACTGGGTAGGGGAAAACTATCTCAATCCATGTTTTCCTCCACTCTCACACAACTACAACCATCATCAACACAGAAGACTTACGTAACCAGAGTTACGGGGCTTTTGTCTCACACAGCAAGCAGCAGACACGTTTTGGGTGTTCTCCAACTCAGTTTTGTCACTATTTAACTCGGAAATAGTTTCTGATCTCACAGTTCCCTAAGGATACCTCCAACATTCCCAGATACCAGTAGCAAGCCCAGCCAGGCCTCTGAAACTTCTAACCAACCAGCATCATGTTGGGGTTCCCATGACCCCTTCATTAGGTTCAATTAATTTGATGTAGTGGTTCACAGAACTCAGAGAAACACTTATATTTGTTATTTCATTATAAAGGATATTACAAAAGATACAGATGAAGAGATGCATAGGGCGTGGTCTGCGAGAAGAGTCATGGAGCTTCGATGCTTCCCCGAGTACAACCCTCTAGGGGTTGTACAACGCACCCGTGTGTTCAGCTCTCTGGAAGATCCATACATTTATTTAAAAGCATTTACAAATAAAATATAAGTTCTAAATGGCAGAAATGGTGTCAGTACTATTCCCTGTTTTACACCTAGTGTGTAGTGTGGAGCCCAGCCTCTATGGATACTCAAGAAAAACTTGTAAGATGTATGAATTCAAAGAAAATTTCAAATATTTATGATATATCACTTACTGTTATATGTTTTTGTTTTCCCAGTCAACAGGTGCTAAAGGCATAGCCATTATCCTGAGCTTGTCTATGAAACTTTATATATTTAAAGGAGTTTTTTTATACTTTAAAAGATTGGGCACCAGTGTTTATACTACAGAATTAGTAATGACTTTTAGTATTATGTGCTAGATCCTCTGTGTTTTAAACTGGATGATACAGTAATGAATGCTTTTGGAAACTAGCCCGAAATTGATGGCTTGTGTAGAGAGATTGGAGAGAGAGATGAGAAAAATGGATCTGTATTGATCTGTTACACTTCTGAATGAAGATTTGATAATACAATTAAAATCTAATGAAGAGAAATACAATTAGAAAAAGCCATTCTTTAAGAAAGCCCCTTAATTCCACCAAAAGGAACTAGAAGATAGCAAGATAACATAGAAAAATCCTATAGCAATGTAGGACTAAGGTTTAAAACAGACTGGGCTGGGAGGATGGTTAGAGAAATCTGTGAGTAAAGAGATGGGTAAGTGATATGTTTTAGAATATGAAAACAAGACCAAACTAATATGGAGGAAGAACTGGAGTGGGAGAATAGAGAATATCCCATGTTTTCAAGAAGGAGATAGATTATATCATTGAATAAACTGAGGACAGCAGGTTGTTGTAGGGAGTAAGATGATGAATTTGGTTTTGGAGCTGTAAGGATTTGACAGCTATGTGACTCACAGAAATATTTAACAGGAGTTGTAAATACAGTACTAGAACTTAGATAAAGAACATATATGGAGATGTAATTACAGTTGTTAAAGGTACAGTTATTAAAGGGAAAATGAAGTGAAGAAAATGAATGAATTCTTCAAGAACATTCCAATTGGAAATTACTCTGGTAGTTTTACATATTAGTTAATAAGTAAACCACTTTTATTTATAATTTATTCATAAAGTTTTGGATTATAATAGTGGAATGGTTTATAATTCTTTTAATATTTAGAATAGCTTTTTGATATCATGCATGATGATAGTTATTTTAATGTGTGTGATTTGAGAATATATTGATGAATTATAAATCTAGTGATCCTTTTACATGAATTTATGTAGTCACTGCTGCTAGATACATCAGTAATAGTTTCCATATGTTTGAGATATCTATGATGGAGTGGACTGTAAAATATAAATTGATGAGTATTTTCCAGCTTTTCTATTTCAGCCACCACCCCTCCTTTCTTAGCAAATCTATAGAGGTACTCTTAGTGCCTTAGGAATTATCCATAGCTGAGAATAATCACTTCACATCTTTTTAGTATTCTAAGTTTAAAAGACAGAAATTATAAACTCATTAGGGGATACATGTGAACAGGAAAAATCAGCATTTCTCTTCCTGTCAAACAAGAAATTTGACCCTTGAACTGGAGAGAAGCAGTTTAAGTATGTGCATTCTATTCCTTTACCTTATGAATCTGGGTGGCTTGAAAAGAATTATAATTTCCTTGAAAGTGTTTATAGAACAGTGGAGTTGTATCCTATGTCTCAGACATAATCCGTACAAAAAGGACAAGCTTAGAGAGCCAGAGACAATTGCCAAAACTTCTCCACTATTACTAAGTGGCATGGGAGGTAATCTCTGAATTTCTTTTGGGCTCTATGTGGGCTGGAGAATTGAGATGAGAGAAATAGTGGGTCCTACCCAGAAGGTCACCAGACTGCAATGAAGAGATGAGCATTAAAAAGTTGTACTGTGGGCCACAAGCCTGAAGCTAGAGAAGGAAATGTCTCAATCTCCTAAGACTGTCACAGCCAGGAAGTCAAAGAGGGGCTGAACCCCAGAGGGAAGAGAAGGCAATCATGAAACACCTGAACCGATTGGTTAGAGTGCAGTTTTACTGTATGAAAAACAGGAAATGTAGGCAGAAACAACTTAAGATTAGAACTGATGATTTTCCTCCTTTTACCTATTTGTGGACATTAGTTATGAAGTTATATAATTAGCTGTTTTTTGTTTGTTTGTTTCCTTTTCTTCCACCTGCTAGAGAGTGATGATAGGTGGCTTTTATCTGAGGCAGAAAGTACACAGAGGGAAGAACATAGGCTTAGAGGCGGCTGCTTCTGGGTATTCTCAGCTACAGAGAGAGGAAGAAGCTGTGGAGTCTGTGGCTTCTAATGAAAGACAGATCATGACTGACCATCTACATATATGAGGAGGGAAGGAAAAGTATCTTACTTTTAATATTATAGAATAGTTTTCAGATCTTAGTTCAAAAGGGCCTCACTTTTAGAAAAGTTTGATTATTCTAGAATGATTTCACTCTCTTTAAGCAATCTTACAGGTCATCTCTGGAAAGGTGATCTTATTTGGAAATATAGTAGCAATGCAACAGACACTTTTAATGTCTCTCTGACACGACAAAAGGCAAAGGAAATTGATCCTATTGGATGTGGCAAGATCTAGGTCAATGGTGACCTTTTAGAGAGACATTTCTGTAGAAGGCCTGGCAGAAGACAAATTGCAAGGGAATAAAGAAGAAATAAGTGAGAAGAGTGGAGAAGAAATGACTGAAGATCAAGAAGAGTGCCCACAAAAAAAGTGGTAAGCAAAAGGGCAAGAGTTAGAAAGGTTAACCTATATAAAATTCAGGCTAAAAAGGAGAAATACATTGCTTGAAAACACCAGAGGAAGAAAAGAAAATTAGTTTCTGAATTTCTGTTACATTTAAACTGCAGATGTGTTTAAGAAGTGTAGGCTTTCATGCAGAGCTGTGTCATTAGTATTGGAAGGGAAAAAGTCCAACTAATAGTTATAATCTATTAATAGGCATGAAGTAAATCATGTTTGGGTAAAATTAGTAAGAGAACATCAATAAAGGAGAAAAATTTTAAAAATCTAATAGACCTAGAATAAATCACACATTAGGTGTAATTACCAGGAAAATACTTGGATCATGGCAAATGATTTGACAACATGGTTATGTTTAATTTACCAACCTATTTTAAATGGAAACATAACGCTTGCAATGTATTTTACTGTCTATTTGTTATACCAGCATATTGAGATAATAATGAAAATACCATGAGATAGTAAAGAACTACTTGTTCTCTTGAAGAGTTATGAGACTAGCCAAAATGTTCAAACTTTACATTAAATTTTGTATCATGATATTAATTTATTTTGAATTTACTCTGTCATTCCAATGAGAATGGCTTTCTCTGCAAAGGTTTCTGCAAACTGTCAATTGTCCCGGTGCTGGCTGTTGATCTTCTAGGTAGATTTGGGCCATAACACAGCCCTTTGCACCCGGTTACCAGGAATAATTGAAATTTTGATTTCATTTTCATGGTAAAATCTCTTTCATAGACTCTCATTGCCACATTTTTGCTTTACTGCTGAAGTCTGGAAATTAGTCTTCATCACATTGTTCTTTCATTCTGTCTTTAATCAAATGCCTAATTAATCTTCTTTAAGCATAGCTTAAATCATTCTGCTCTCTTTTTTAAAAATCAGTAGCACCTCTGAGCTTCTATTTTGTTAGCCTTTAGTTGAATTTTTGTTTTGCTCTTTTCTGACAGATGAAATATTTTGTCACTCTACTCCTACAGTGAATTTACATGTCTTACCGGTGCATAATTAATCTCACCTGATACACCTTTAACTTATTTATATGTTGAAATTAGTGCATTATATAACTATTTGGACCAAACTCTATTCTCGATCCCAGTAATATGAGGTGGATATGCAGTTGAGGGGGAAAAAAAAGACAAAAATACACAGCATTTGCCTTTGAAGAGGCCACCAGTTTGGTGTGGCAGCAGATGAGAAAACCAGTGATTCCAAAATAGAATTTAGAAAAAATGAGAGTGCAGACAGGAGAGGATAATGTTTCAGAAAATTTTCAATGGTAGGTGGGGTGCTAGGTAAAGGTGAGCCACCAGGGGGTATACCAAGCAAATAAAATAGCACAAAACTGCCATACAATATAGTATATTCAGAAGATTAATTACAGGAGTTCAATAATGCGAATTCATGAAAAACCAGCTGGGTTAGCTAGTAAGCTGATGGGAGGTCCTCACAGAGTACCATGGTAAAATTTGCCATTTAAAAACATCATTTTGGAAGCAATGTGGTATATGGGTTTGAGTTGAATGAACCAAAGGCAAGTTGACTAGGTAGATGGCTATCACAGCAATGTAGGAAAGGAATAATGTGGTTCTGGACAAAGAGAGTGTCAGCATGAACAGAGTTAAGGAGACAGATATAAGTGACAACTCAAAAACTTTAAAAATAAATATACTTTATATTTCGTAGTAATTTTACATTTACAGAAAAATTGAACAGAAAGTATAGAGGGTTCTATATGTTTTCTTAAATGCTGGCCAAGTTTCTCCTATTATTAACATATTGGATTAATGTGGTACATTTGTTACAATTAATGAACCAAAATTGATACATTATTAACTACAGTCAATAGTTTACATTAGGTTTCACTCTCTGTATTATTCAATTTTATGGGATGTAGAGTAACAAAAATGCACATTATAATATGTGCACCATTACAGTCACAGTATTGTGCAGAATAGTTTTCCTGCCCTAAATATCTACTATGATTTTTTCATTCATCTCTCCTCTCCTCCCATCACCACCACCCCAAATCTCAGGCAACCACTGATCTTTTTACTGTTTCTATAGATTTTCTTTTTCAAGGTTGTCATATAGTGGGAATCAATATAATACACAGCCTTTACAGATGGCCTTCTTTCATTTAGTAATATGATTCTAAGTTTCCTCCAAGTCTTTTTGTGGCTTGGTAGCTCATTTCTTGTCATTTTTAAATAATATTCTATTGGCTGGATACACCACAGTTTATCTCCGACCATTGAAGGATATCTTGGTTGCTTCCAAGTTTTGACAATTATGAATAAAGCTACTATAAACACTTGTGTCAAGGTTTTTGTATGGACATAGAAGTATTTTTACATTCACCTGGATAAACACCAAAGAATGAATGCTGAATCATTTGCTAAGGGTTTTATTTCACTTTGTCAGAAACTGTCAAACTATCTTCCAAAGTGACTGGTACCAATTTGCATTCCCACCAGCAACGACTGAGAGTTCTCGTAGCTCCACAACCTCTCCAGCATTTGGTGTCAATGTTCTGGATTCTAGTCATTCTAGTAGGTGTGCAGTATTGCCTTGTTGTTTTAATTTGTAACTCTGTAATGACAGATAACATTGAGTATCTTTTCATATGCTTATTTGCCACATGAATGTCTTCTTTGGTGAGTTGTCTATTGAGAGTTTTCATACTTTTGTTGTATTTTATTGTTGCATTTTAAGAATTGTTTGTATAGCTTAGATAAAAGTCTTATCACATATGTGTTTTGCAAATATTTTCTCTCAGTCTGTAGCTTATCTTTCCATAATTTTAAGTTTCTTTCTCAGAGTAGAAGGTTTTCATTTTAATAAAATCAACCTACTAATTTTTTCTTTCATGGATTGTGCTTTTAGTGTTGCATCTAAAAACTGATTGCCAACACAAAAATGTGAATATATTTAATGCTACCAAATTGTATTCTTTTTTTTTTAAATATGTACGCAGCTGTGTGTTGTTTTATTCAGATAGGCTTCATGCAAAATATTTATGAGGCTATAAATCAGTAATTCAAAACATGCAGCAGGAATTGCGTCCGGTAGCGAAATTCTTTTCTTGTTCTTCTTTTTTTTTTTATTATACTTTAAGTTCTAGGGTACATGTGCATAACGTGCAGGTTTGTACATAGTAGACTTATGCATGTTGTGGCTTGCACCCATCAACTCGTCAGCACCCATCAATTCACCATTTATATCAGTATTAACTCCCCCAATCAATCCCTCCCTCCTCCTCCCCTCCCCCATGATAGGCCCGTGTGTGATGTTCCCTTCCGAGGTCCAAGTGATCTCCATTGTTCAGTTCCCCCACCTAATGAGGGAGAACATGGCGGTGTTGTTTTCTGTCCTTGTACAGTTTGCTAAGAATGAGGGTTCCAGCGCATCCAAATGTCCCTACAAAGGGACGCAAACTCCCCATTCCTTTTTTTATGGCTGCATAGATCCATGGTGTCATATGTTCCACATTTTTCTTAATCCAGCTGTCACAGATTGGACATCTGGCTGATTCCAAGTCCTTGCTATTTGAAATCCGCAATAACGATACTGTTGCGCATCCGGTCTTGTAGTAGAATAATTAATAATCCTTTGTGGGTATATACCAGTATGGGATGCTGGTCATATGGTCATCTAGTCTAGATCCTTGAGGAAATTGGCCATACTGTTTTCCATAATGGCTTGAACCTAGTTACAATCCGAAAAAAAAAAAAAACACCAACAGTTAAAAGTGTTCCTATTTCTCCACATCCTCTTCCAACACCTGTTGTTTCCTGACTCTAATGAGTGCGCATCTAACTGGTGTGAGATGGTATGCTCATTGTGGTTTTGATTGCATTTTTCTGATGGCCTAGTGATATGAGCATTTTTTCAGTTCTGTTGGCGTATGATGTCTCTTTGAGAAATGTCTTTTCATATGCCTTTCCACCTTTTTGATGGGTGTTGTTTTTTTCTTGTATAGTGTTTGAGTTCTTGTAGATCGGATATTTAGCCCTTTGTCAGAGAGTGAGGTGCAAAAATTTTCTCGCCATTCTGTAGGTTGCCTGTTCACTCTGAGTATTTCTTTGGCTGTGCAAAGCCTTTAGGTAATGAGCATCCCATTTTGTCAATTTTGGTCTTTTGCGCCGGTGCTTTTGGTGTTTCAGACATGAAGCCTTGCCACATGCGCCATGTCCTGAATGGTAGCTACCTAGATGTCTTCTAGGGTTTTTATGGGATTAGGTCTAATCCATGTTAAGTCCTAATCAGTCCTGAATTAATTTCTATAAGGGGTAACGGGAGAACACCCAGTTTCAGCTCTACTTATGGTAGTAGGCCAATTTTCCCCAGGCACACATTATTAAATAACCGGGATCCTTCCCCATTTCTTGTTTCTACTCAAAGGTTGTCAAAAGATCAGATGGCTGTAGATGTGGTATTATTCTGAGGAGCTGCGTGTTGTCCATTGTCTATATCCTGTTTTGGTAGCCTAGACCATAGCTGTTTGGTAGCTGTAGCCTTTAGTATAGTTTGAAGTCAGGTAGCATGACATCCTCCAGCTTTGTCCTGTTGAGCTAGGAGGTCTTGGCAATGGCGGGCTCTTTTTTGGTTCCATATGAACTTTAAAGCAGTTTTTTTCCACCAAATTGTATTCTTAAACTAGTTAAGATAGGGCTAGGTGCACTTTGGGAGGTCAAGGTGGGCAGATCACTTGAAGTCAGGAGTTTGACACCAGTCTGGCTAACATGGTGAAACTCCATGTCTACCAAAAAATAGAGAAATTAGGCAGGGTGATGTGGGGTGTGCCCATAGTCCTAGCTATTCAGGAGGCTGAGGCAGGAGAATCACTTGAACCTGGGAGACCCAGGTTGCAGTGAGCTGAGATCACACCACTGTGCTGTAGCCTAGGTGACAGAGTGAGACTCTATCTCAAAAAAAAAAAAAAGAAAAGAAAAGGTTAAAATGGCAACTTTTATGTCATGTACATTTTACAATGCACAGACTACACAAAAACTCTTTGCCAAACTGAAGATCACATAGATTTTCTCCTAAGCTATCTTATAAAATTTTCATAGTCTTAGATATTACATTTAGGTCTATGATTTATTTTGAGATAATTTTTCTGAAAGGCATAAAGGTCAGTGGCTAGGTTCATTTTCTTGCATATGGATGTCCAATTATTCCTGTACCATTTGTTGAAAAGGTTGTCTTTTCTCCGTTGAATAGCCTTTGCTCCTGTATCAAAAATAAGTTGACCCTATTTATTTGGGTCTATTTCTGGGCTCTCTGTTTTGTTCAGTTGATCTGTTTGTCTGTTCTTTTGCCATTACCACATTGTCTTGTTTACTGTACCTTTATAGTAAGTCTTGAAACTAGGTTTTGTCAGTCTTCCAACTTTCTTCTTTTTATGTAATTTTGTGTTTGCTATTTTGGGATTTTCGCCTTTTCATACAAGCTCTAGAATCAGTTTGTCAATAAACACGGAGTAACTTGCTGGGAGTTTGATTGTAATTGTGTTAAATCTATAGATGAAGTTGGAAAGAACTGACATCTTAATAATATTGAGGCTGCATAGTGCTTATTTTAAGTGAAGAGTGAAGAGAGAGGAATTAGGGATTACTTCTACATCTCAAATTAGGACAACTAGGTCGGTCTTGACACTCAGTTGGGTATAAAGGGAGGTACAGATTTTGAAGTGATGATGATAATTAGATATTAGATATTTAGAATTTGAATTGCCACAGGGCAACCAGATAGATATAATCACCGTGCAATTGAATAATCAGATATGGAATACAGGGGCCTGGCCTGGATATACAGATTTTAAAAATCTTCAACATACATATAATTGATTGCCTATGGAGAAAATAGATGTGGGAGAGAATATGTGAGGATTTATTGGGAAATATAAATTTTAACATTTTATATAGAAAAGTTGCTCTGGAAGGAACTATAGTGAAAATGTCAGAGGTGAAATGAAATAAAACAATCCACAGCAGGTGAGGTTATTTTGGAAGCTACATGAGAAAATGATTCCAAAAGGAACTTGTCAGTATGCCAAATTAAAATAGCATGAAGATAGTTGGCTCACTGTATCTGGGTGATGGGATCGTCGTACAATGAGCCTCAATGACATGCAATTTACCCATGTAATAAACCTGCACATGTACCCCTGAACCTAAAATCAAAGTCATAAAAGAAGAAAAAAATAGCATAAAGAGTGAAAGTGTAAGGGCAAACCAAATTTCATGGACATGAAATAATGGAGACACGAGTATGAATAACTCTTATAAAATGAATGCTTAATTTAAGAGAGGGAGCAATATAATTAAAGGAGGATGATAAAAGGACTAGGGAGGGTCTTTTATAATCATCTCACCCTCATTTTCATCATTACCATCATTGCCATCAGTCTCATTATTTAGCTGGGACAAATTGGAGTTTATTTATATATTGAGGGCAAATAACTAGTTCAAAATGGAAAGGTAAAAAACAAGCCAAGCGCTGTGGCTCACACCTGTAATTCCAGCACTTTGGGAGGCCAAGGCGGGCGGATCACGAGGTCAGGAGATTGAGACCATCCTGGCCAACATAGTGAAACCTCATCTCTACTAAAAATACAAAAATTAGCCAGATGTGGTGGTGTGTCTGTAATCCCAGCTACTTAGGAGGCTGAGGCACGAGAATCACTTGAACCAAGGAGGCGGAGGTTGCAGTCAGCCGAGATCGTGCCACTGCACTCCAGCCAAAACCAAAAACAAACAAACAAAATAAACAGGAAACACATTTTCCCAAAGTAATGAAAAAGAATTTCCTTTCAGGGATAGGGGCAAGAATTAAGCTTAAACTGGACAAGACACCTTTCTCTTAAGCAATTAATAATAAGTAAACAGAAGTGGTTGAAGAAGGAGAACAAGCGAACAAGCTTGATGTTTAAACCATAGCCAAAAAAAAAGAATATAAATTATTAGTAACTAATAATCGTTTGGATACTAATCATTTGATATTGGACACTAGTAAAAGTTAATTAAAAGTAGATTAATAAATTTTAATCAAAATATCTCTCCTCTCAACCTTGAATAAATGTTCAAGAAAATATTTAACTTACTTCCAATATATTTTACTTCAAAATTTAGCTTTGACATATCGGATATAAAGTGTGGAAATTTTCAGCTCCTTCTCCCTAAAATCATGCAAAATATGCAATGAAATTGAGCCATGGTTCAATGACACAATTCACCGGCTCTTTGTCATTACTGAGAATAATGACAATGCAGAGACGTCAGACATTGCAACACATTTGAATCTCCCAATATACTTTGTACAAATCTCACATAGATGCATGAATAAGACATTAAGTTGAGATATGGGTTTGCTCCTTGAATGATACCTGGTACCACTAGTTTCGATCTTTCTTCTTGATGCTCTTTTTGCATTGCTCTTTGTCAGTCAGGATTCACTCATAGAGAATTTAATGCAGGTAATTGATTACACAGATGTGAAAAGGCCTGGAAAAAAACCAGAATAGAGGAAAAAGAAACATTCAAGATTTTAACTGCATAGTCATTCTTAAGGCTGAGGGAAGAATAGTAGGCTATGGGGTCACCAATGCTTAGAATCATGGAAGGTTGAGCCAGTGCTGAAACCAGGAAAGGTAAATTCATGAAGGTGTTGGAACTTCAAGAGGGTCTGAGCACTGGTGGTTAGGCTAAGATAAGTGTTCTGTGTTGTAGCTGCTAGAACTGCAAAAAACAACAAAAAAAAATCTATTAAACATTTAGCTTTACATGTTTACAGAGACCATAACCAAGTATTTTTTTTCCCTCTATCTTCCTGCTTTCCTTTTTCCTGTGAGTGCCTCTAATGGAAGAAACTTAACTACAAGTCAGCTGGCCAAGGAATGTGGAAAACATAGTTAACAGGGCCCTAACTCCCTTAAAATGCATAATAGAGCATAGAGGGATAGAAGAGGGAACCAAGGACAAGAAATTTTATGATTGGCAAAATGAACTCTCCACTAGGAGCATTCTTTGCCAAGATTCCTGAATGAAAGAGGGTTTTAAATGAAAATAACCATTACCTCTGTCATCCACTCAACAGTATATTTGAATTCAAGACATTCCAAACATGGGCCAGAAGACCTAATTTTTAATGACAGCTTTACCCTTAACAGGAAAATAAGGAAAACATCTACAACAAGCATATACTCAGGAGGATTCACAGAGACTGTATTTTGAACTGGATCATTGTTTGGTGTCCTGAAGGTTTTCCCACCGCAGAGAGATGCATCCTATTAAGATAGCACATAGATGAGATTAGACCAGTATTGTGTACAGTAGGAGACAGGGTGATACAGCAGAGAAGAGTAAGACATATTGAGCCCAGCTGTGTTTTTAGGCACATACATTTAGGAAAGATAACAGATGGAAATTGAGGATGTAAACATTGATTTCTATAAAAACATCACAATCCTGTACCTCTTGGAAAGTCTTATGAACTTCTACATGTATACTTCACCTTGAAAACTACTCTTATAGATGATTAAGAAATTGTGTATATTTAAATAATAATAAAGCTCTAAAAGGTTGTGCAATGAACTTTAGTATGAAATGATAGTTCTGTGTAGTGTTTAGCCTATTGTAAACATGTTCAATTTCTGAAGGGAGAATCAAGATTTTGCCTCATTAAAGTCAAGTCAATATTATTAGTGAGCATTAATTAATCATGTATTTAAAGGTCAACGGCGATTTTTTTTTTTTTTTTTGACAAGAGTCTCACTCCAGTTGCCCACACTGGAGCAGTGGCATGACCTTGGCTAACTGCAGCTTTGACCTCCCGGGCTCAGGTGATTCTCCCACCTCAGCCTCCTGAGTAACTGGGACTATAGGTGTGTGTCACCACACCCGGGTAATTTTTTTTTTTTTTTTTTTTTTTTAGTAAAAACAGTGTTTCACCATGTTCCCCAAGCTGGTCTTGAACTCCTGGACTCAGGCAATCTGCCCAACTAGGCCTCCCTGAGTCCTGGGATTACAGGCATGAGCCACCATGTCAAGACACGGTTTTTGTTTTTTTTTTGAGACAGAAAGTAAAGACTGTGATTCTTGAATAAGGCATTTGTGATATCTATGGTTCAAATTGTTTATGATTTATGACAGCTATGGCTATTAAAACACATATTACTCCTTAAAAACAGAAAATACAAGGTTGTTCAATTATAATAGTATTCTGCATTTCCTGCTCCAAATAAAAAGACGTTGAAAGAGTGGGTCTCCGTTTCTATATTTATCCCTTAGAACCTCAAACAGGATGTTTTGAGTCTTCCTGAACCCTGTGAGAAAGGAAACAACCTACAACTACTTCTTGCATAGCTTTGAAATATAATGAAATCAATTGGACCTAAAATCCATTTTAAAGGTTCAAATATTAAACTGTAGTTATAAAATTATAAAGCCTTTCTCACCAATTTGTCTGGTTTATAGTGTAGATACTCCATTTTCATAAAGGTTAATGATATACACCCATAGTCTTTATTTCTATTTTATTTACCAGCATATTTCCTTATCTGTGCTTCTTCTAGCAACTACATTTCGGCATAATTATCGGGAGATACTTTTTACAAGAATTTTAAATTACCTAGATTCCACTAGAGTGCTATATAGTAAGTTGAATAATGGCACCAGAGATATAAAGTCTATTGTCCAGAACATGTAAATATTACCTTATATGGCAAATATATTGCAGATATGATTAAGAATTTTGAGACAGAGTTGTTATCCTGATTATCTGAGTGACCTTAAATGCAATCACATGCTGAATCCAAATTCAGTATTACCCAATAAGAGGGAGGAAGAGGCAGCTTTGACTACACAGAGAAGGCAACAGGAGAAGATGGGACTGAGAGAGGTTTGAAGATACTAACCTTGAAAATTGGTTGATGTGCTAGATGATAAACCGAGGAATTCTAGCAGCCATCACAAGCTAGAAGAGGCAAGGGACAAATTCTCCACTAGCGCTTCCAAAAGGAGTGTTGTCCTGCTGATAATTCGATTTTGTCCAAGTGATACTGTTTTAGACTTCTGGCCTCCAGACATACAACAGAATAAATTTTTGTTGTTTCAAGTCACCAAGTTTTGGTAAACTGTTACAGCAGTCATAGGAATCTAATATAGGTACAATGCATCATTTATAGAGAAAACTATAGTAGCAACTGGGTTAAGTTAGGCCAATATAATTCTCATACGTCTCTTCCAAATTCAGTATTACCCAATAAGAAAATTTTCCTTCTAAGTTTCTATTATTCTTTTAAAAGCCTGCATTCTGTGCTATTATGCTAACTTACTCTAATTGATTAACTCTCTTGTTGTTCTTTTGAAAGACTATATCCAATCACTAATCAAAAGACAGCCATTACCCAGTATGATACCCAGTTGGATGATTTCAAGCAATTTACTCAATGGGGAGACATCTGAATCAGTTTAAATTGTGATGGCCTTTTAGCCATAATGTTGATGCTATATTGACTAAATTGTAATTGTATTATACTTATGCTATTTTTGGCAGTGAGAAAATTTTTATTCAAATTATCATACTCATTATCTACGTAACTATTGAAAAATAAGTTTTGAAGGCTTGTAATTGTGTTGTTTTATTTCATAGTTGGCAAATAAATGTAAAATCACACTTTGAAACTTTAAAACTATTCCAGAAGAGTTTCTACAGTTTGAGTTTGGTAAAAATTTTCTTAAGACTGATCATGAATACTTTGTCTTTTTTTCAACTACTCTTAAAAAATGATGGAAAATGTATCATTTGTCAGCAGACTTTTGAAAATCCTGTAGGCCTGATATACAATAGCATTAATTATTTTGTGTCTGTAAGAAGGTTTCTACATTTGAAAGCAGCAAAGTACAATCAAGGAACAACTAATCTTAGACCAGAAAGAAACTGGATGAACCTTCTTTCACATGCAAACTGAAAACTAACTCTGACTTTTTTTGAAGATCAAACTTTTTGAATATCAACTCATGCTAAACTCATAATCTTACAATTGTTTTATGACATAATTATTCATATTCCCATTTTAAACCTAAAATAACTAAGTCTCAGAGTAGTTAAATATCTTCTCCTTGGAGTACTAAGTCAGAATTAGGTACCAGGTCTGCCTATGTCTTTTCTGTCTCCATGCAGCACTATCTTAAGTAATATAGCCACTTTATCAATTAGTGAGATAATCTCAATAGTTCCTAGACCCTTTATTTACACATAAGAAATTAAATTTTGAATACCTACACCTCTTTCAAAATCCACCTTCTTTCAGAAACTACAGGGAAAATGTCATTCAACAGACAGTAAAATGGTGCCCAGTGTAGATTAAATAGATTAAGTAAAAACAAAATGTTCTGTTCTGAGTTTTACAATGTGGTATAATGAGTTTTCACAAAAAAAAAAAAAAAAAAAAAAATGGCCGTAATGTGAAATGCCCCGGCTCTCATACTTTTAATGTTATTAAATTAAGTTCCTTTGGCTTAGAGCACACTAACAAGCTATTTGTTACTTTTTAATTATTTCAGTTGTTATCTGAAATGTGAGCAAGGTTAAATTTTTTCTTGGGAGAGTTGTAAAACTTCGAATTCTCATTAAGAACTGCAAAATTTGTCCCTTCAGTCTTCTGACCAACATTCTCCATTCATTACTTTAGAGTTTCCTCCTGGAAGAGGACTATAGAGATAAGATGAGGTCAGTGATAATGGCGATGATGATGGTGATGATGATGAGAAATCTGACGTTGAAGAAGTTCAACTGTAGAGAATTCTATTGTGCATTTCCAGTCACCTCTAGGTCAAAGTCACATTTTTTTCATATATACTTTTTTGATCTTATGAGACAATTGTATCAGTTAATTCATCATCATCAGACTGAATTTAATGAAAGACTAAAGGGGTATAACATTTTGAGTGTAATTATTATGTTTTAAGCACTGGGCTAGCCCCTTGACTTACCTGATCTCAAATGGCCACTGTCATCTTTAGTATCATTAATGGTGGTTTTCTGCCCTTGTTGCATGGTAGGCTTATCTAGGGACACTGAAAATTATTGATGCCTGGCTTAGGTTTTATGACAGAAAAGTTACAACAGAACATTTCAAAAGGTCAGTTACAGCCATCATTATTTTTTAAAAATTAAATTAAAATTTGAAACCAAGGGAAGGGAAGTATCATCAGCTTCAAGATAAAAATGTTATTCCCTCTTATCTATATTTGGTCAGTTTAGAAAATTCAAGAAGACTTTCTTCACTAAACTACCTTTCCGGCAAAAAATAACCCTATGAAGTTTGAGATATTGAAATATTAATTTGCTTTGCTTTGCTCCATTCTTCCTCATAGTCAAAATAAATCAATAATTATGAAATTACTCACCCAAAGGACTCTCACTTCTGACTCTGATATGCTTTTGTATGTCTTTTCTGTACTAAATTCACTGTTTCCTTCTATAAGTCAAAAGCATGTGTCTGGTCTGGGGAATTCAAGTGAAGAGAATTCAAAATTAGAGTGAGGAACATAAAACATAGCACCTGGCTGTGCCCAGTTACTTCAGTCAAGCAAGCTAATAACTCAGGCAGAACCAACTAGCCTTCTTTGATAATCCTGGCATGGAAAGTTACTAAGACATAAAAATCAATTAAAAATACATAATTTTAAACATACATGTTTTATATGAGTTTCTATAGTGTTTGTTTGTTTATCTAGCATGCTCATATGGCTAGCAAGGTTTATTTCCAAGTAGGTTGAGTTCCTTTGACTTGTGTAGCACCTTTATTTATCTAAACTTTTTTTAATGGAGTAGACACAAAGTTACTAGAAAAATTCAGTTAATGCTTTTCACAAAGCACAGAAGAGATCTCACAAACAGAAAACCAGCCATTGTAATACGATACTGTCAGGTGCACCTTTATCTATCTATTTTAAAATGAAGTTTACACACTCACCTGTAATCCCAGCTACTCAGAAGGCCTAGGCAGGAGAATTGCTTGCTTGAACGTAGGAGGCAGAGGTTGCAGTGAGCCAAGATCGCGCCACTGCACCACAGCCTGGGCAACAGAGCAAGAACTCTGTCTAAAAAACAAACAAAGAAAAACAAAAAAACAAAACAAAACAGAAAACACACTTACCTAAGATTTTTTAAATATTAAAAATCCAAAATCTACTGTTGGTCATCAGCACCTTATATCCAATGAATTGGTTTTAGCTTTATTGTTTTAATTTCCATTTTGTTTGTGTGGCAGAATATACTCCTTTTTAATTACACTTCAAATAGTTTGCAAAAGAAAATAATAGTAACAGTAATGATTATTATTTTAAAGTGGGCTTTTCAGTAGTGGTAGATGTTCAAATATGTTAATGACTAACATGTTGAGACAGATAGTTGAGAAGCTACATTTCTTTATCCAACAAAAATATAGCCACCTTTTCTGTGACACCTACTGTCCAAGACATTTTGCATATATTAAATGACTTAGTCATCATAAAATGTGCTCCTTATTTCCATTTTGTAAGGATGATAAACGAAATCCAGAGAGGTGAAGGAACTGCCTGAGAGGTAGACCAAGTGATTCCCTGCCTGTATCACACCCCACACCAGCAGGCTTTCTGCTCCTCAAGGCTTTATGGCACATTGGTAGAGAGCTCATTGCTGGCTGCCTAGATCAACTATTTGCTTCTTTGTTTAGGAGTCATGAAACCCTCTTTTACTTTCTACTGGGTTGGACTATGTATAAGACTAATGTACTTCCTACAATTTTACCTGGGAATAAACATATTCTATAAAGACTGTAAGTTATTAAGATGTCTCTAACATGGTGAAATACCTAGCATATTTGAAAGCTCACTTTTAACATTTTTTCCCTATAATACAAAATTATTTTCATTAATAGCCGTGGAACAAAATAAATGATAATGGCCATAAAAGTAATACAGTTAAAAAATTATTGAACTTTTATGTATAATCTGCCAGAAAAATACCTAAAATAAATGATATTGTATAAAAAAAGAAAGTAACATGTTAATACTTTTAAATTCCATTAATGTATTGGATTTACAATAGATTTTTTTCAAAAACTAAGTATTATAGTGATGGATTAAAATATTGAAATTTCTGTTTCTAGTTTTAGTTTCTGAAAATTTCTATACTTTTAATCAATAAAGAATCTAAAGGTTTACACAGAGGTATAGAATTAAAGTAAATCAAGCCCTTCCTTTATTTTGATAATTGTTGTGTTATTAGTGTTTATTTCTAATTTATCATTTAAATGCAGAACCAAGTGGTACCAGAGAGACACAAAATGCACAGCAAAAACTATGATGATTACAAAATATTATGAGCTTACTCTAAAGACAATTTTTAGGTAGCTGGGTCTGTGAGTGTTGGATAGCAGCTGTATAAGTAATAGTTATTTGAATTAACTTCCAGGTACTATACAGTGTTTATTAGAAGACTAATAAAAATGTGCTAATTTAAAATGTATGAGCCCATGTATTTATAATGTATATGTAAACATGAATTATGTTATATGTTAAAGCATGTGTAAAGTAATATATATATTAAACTATTTATTTATATAGTTAAAATACAATAGTAACCACAGCAGTTTTTTAGGACTGTCCTGTCTGATATGACAGCCATTGGCCACATGTAGCTACTTATATTAAACTTATATTTGTCAATACTTAAAGAAAATCGAGAATATTAAAATGTACTTAAAGAAAATAAAATTTGAATTCTTCAGTCACATTAGCCATGTTTCACATGCTACATAGCTCATGTGGCTAGTAACTACTGTATAGGACCTCATAGATACAAAACATTCCCATTACTGCAGAAAGTTTGTTGGGATGCATTGATTTAGAATTTATATCATCAAAGATTTTCTTGATTAGAAATACTTTATTACTAACATTGTTGAGAATTACCAGTGGAAGAAGATAAAAATCAAACTGACTTTTAGTAGGTATTATTATTATATAACATTTCTCTACAGACAATGCAACCTTTATTCCTTTCATTGGGGGCCATCCATTCCCACCACCTTGTCCTGAGGTTGCCACTGCTCCAGTGACCCATGCCTCTATGGCTTTCACATTCTTGTAGACAACTGGTGCCTTGCCACCTAATCAGACCTTATGCAGAACATTATTGGTGTAGATCTGATGCCAAGTTGTTCTACCTCCTCAGAGGACACACCCCATCAATGATTTTCCATCTTTTCTTTCTTTACTGCCAATTCACCATGAATTGAAGCAAGCTGTGTCTTACCTTTGTACAAATTCACATTATTTTGCCATGGCTTTGTTTTCTCTCTCCAGTCAACTTTGAACCATTTTCATATCCTAGTTCTCTGAAATTGAATTTTATGGTTCTGTTTGCCTCCCAGTCATTCCTAGTTCCATTATAATTTACCTTCCACCAAATCTGTCCTGGCTATTGCCATGCCAGTCTCTATAGTAACTCATCCCTGACCAAACCCTGTGGACTGAACCATTACACCATGATCCCGTGGTGTCTGTAAAACTTGTCACAGTATACTTGAAAGGTGGATTTTATCATCTCTTATGGGCAGGAAAATGTAAACTCCTAGAATACGTAAGTAATTCTGAGCCCCAGGACCAAGTTCAGCATTTGTTTTTTTAATGTAGAGATCACTAAGCAAATATTTGTAGAGGGAATTTTGATATTATTTTGAATAACCTAGTTGTGAGCTCAAGTAGGGGGCAAGAGGACAAGCAATTAAAATAAAGAGCATGCATGTCTGCTATCCTCAAGACTATGGAGTCCTCAAGAAGATATACTATGATGGCAAGCAAATTATTCTGCATGTGTGAAGATGCACCTCCTCCAATGTTCAGATGTATTACAGATGCATCAATGATGCACTGTAAATCAATACCTTGAAATTGTCCATGGCTCTATTCATTTAATGTAAAAAGCATAATAAAGAATTTGCTTTATGCAAAGCATTGTGCTAGACACTGAGGATAGCAAGATGACTAAGACATTTCACCTGCCCTTAAGAGGAACATTTATTTGTTAGGAACAATACATAAATATTTAAAATAATTATGATGATAATGATAGTTATTGTTCATTTAGCACGCATAATTTTCCAGCACTAAATGCTTCTCATATATTTTATCATATAATTTACTTAACAGTGTATGAGATAAGTATTGATGTTATTACCATTTTATAAGTGAGGAAACTGAGGCAGAGAGGATGAATAAGCTGCCAAAGATGATACAGATAGTAATTGGTTGACTTGGAATTGTATCCGGTTAGCTTGGAAATTTGGAATATTTGTAAGGACTTATAAGACTCCATGGAATATATTTATATAAGACTTTCATTTTAACCCAAATATATGATGTGGCAAGTGAAGGAGTGTACAGTCAAGCATGGGAAGTCTGAAACACAACCAAGTGCAAACTCCTCCCAGGTCCTTAGTCACACATGGATAGACTTTGCCTCCAGAAGGAATCACTGTGAACTGCGCCGTAACTCTTGGCTCTAGGTGAGTTCAGAATAGAAGTTACCAGGAGGATATGTCATTTCTCTCTGGCTTCTGGTCAAGCTGGACTGTGTAACAGGTTATGCTGGGTGCAAAGCATTGGTAAACAAACTTGTACTGCAGATAGCTAGGGAGTTCTGGACTTTAAACAGCACGTCATAAATCCCACTGTTCTTATCTTGAAAAAGATTCAAAGCCAGTCATCTAGGCTGCTCCAGAAATAAGAAATAATAATGCCCAGCCTAGCTTTGCATTTACGCTATCCTACACGGAAGAGTTAATAATGGTGATGGGGATACAAGGGAGAAAAGTTTAGGAAACAGCATACTGATGATCCATAAGTGAAAGCATATGCACCACTGCAGAAACAAAGACTGTTTTCCTAGTGCTTTGCTGGGGCAAGGGGTGGACTTGAAATAACATTAATTACTCTAAGACAGTAAATGTGTTGAGCACTTCAGGTATGTAATATTTATCCACATAACAACCCTGTGAAATCAGTTTCCCTTCATTTATAACTGAGAACATTGAGGCTTAGTGAGAAGAAGCAATTTATCAAAACTTAGATGAAGAGAAAATAGAGAAGCACTATCACCCTGTCTCAAAATAGGTGATTATGGTTTTACAATGTTGTCTGCAGGTAAATTTGGAAAGAATTGAAGGGTTGTAGATGAAGGTCAAAAGAGACTTGTGGTTTTATTTATGACCAAATGCAGTAAAGGATCTTGTTGGTGACTAACAGAATTTTTTTTCAGTTCTTGATAACTTTAAAGACCTTGATGAAATATTGGGAGTAGTCTCAGCTCAGAAAGACTTGTTCTCATTCGAGAGTCCATTCTCTTTTTGTCCATCAGGAAATGTCAGGACTGGCTGGATAGTGTTATGTTTTTTATTGCTCCCATACCAATGTTTAGCATTGTGATTGACCGCCACTCTCCTGAAGAATAGGACTTTGGAGACTTTTTTTTTTTTTTAGTTTTATCCAGCTGTATTTAATTTTGGTGTGTCAATATGACAGATGTCAAGGAAACTTCTTGGCTTTTTTTTCTTAATCTCTTAGGCTTAAGGGGGTGTCTGACAGCCTGATTTTGGTGATGAGATGGCTGTCACAGCTGTAAGTAGCACCAAGGAGAATAGATAAAAAGGTTTTTGAAACTTAAGGATATATTAGTAGAATTATTGTGAACAGAAGTAGTCCATTTTCTGAAATCGTTTCATGAATATACTCTATCATGTAGATATTGATATGAATATATGTATATTATGTATCTATGTGTTTGATATATGTAAAATAATCAAAATAATTTATGCCTGAACTAACTTTCAAACTTCTTTTTATTATTTTTCTCAATCTTATATCTCAAAGAAACCAATTTCTACCAATTTTGCTTTCATTAAAAAAATTCTAACAGTCTTACCCATAATTGATTACTATTGTCCGTTCATAAGCATTCCACTAAAAAAGGAAGAAACCAGGCCATGGGTTTTAGTTTAAATTTTCTTGGCTTAAAAAATAAAATTTAAAAATTGAGTGAATTGTTCTTCGAATGCTTAAAAAGTAAGATTTTCTTATTTCCAGTGTAATGGGTGCTATTTTTTCCTTCAGTGTCGTAGTGTGTTTGTTACAGAACAGAATGAGTAAACAACAACAGTGGCCTGTCTGTGCTTCCTTTGTTCAAATGACTGCAACTAACTGCAAATTTTAGAGGGCCATGCTGAAACTCCAATAATCTAAAATAATTAAAAATGAATAATACATAGTATTTATGATTACATAAAATGCATTTTATGCTGGATATATATTTCAATGCATGTCAGCTACATGCTCAAAACTGTGGAGCACTCAAGAAGTTATACTATGATGGCAAGCACATTACTCTGCATGTGCCAAGATTCCCTCTAATGATCAGATATATTACAGATGCATCAATGATATATTATAAATCAATATCTTCAGATTGTTCATGGCAATTCAATTGGTTTGAGTTTCTGGCAAAAAAAAAGACTTGACTAACATATTAGTATTCTGGTTTCATGAAATGTTAATAGATTTTTTTTTAAAGAAAATGAATTTCTTGGAGGGAATTGAGTAATTTGACATTTCAAGTTTTTTTAACATATTCGTCTATAATACGACAATTTTCCTTATGAATATCAAAGAGAACAGCGCCATATACTGGCTTTTCCCAATATATTTTTTGAAGAAAGGTATTTTTCAAATCTCTCTTTAGGGGGAACTTCTTGATGGCTGAGTAAACCATGGCCATGGGATATACTTTGAGAAATACTGAATTACACAGTCTTGGGACTAGTGGGAAGTGCAGCTAACAATATTTTGGGTTAAAATCAGTCTCCAGTCAATAGACAAAGTAATCCCTACAGAGATTGTTGAGTTTCTGTTTTATTAATAATCTCTACTGTCTTACAAATAATATACTTTGGAACTTCTTCATGTCAAAAACTTAGAATATCCATCAAGAGAATATCATTAATTATTGAAAAAGAAGTACCAGAATTTTACATCTCATTGTTAGAAAATTTTCTTCTGCTTTCTGCAGATTTTGCATTACGGTATTTTTTTGTGTGTGTGGCCCCCGGAACACATAAGACTCCACTAATTCACATCCTTCTGCAGATTCAGAGTACAGAGATTCTTTATTTATCAACCTTTTCTGAAACTAAGCTATTTTTCTTCTTTAAATTATACACTGTGTGATCCACATGAAGATTTGTAGGCCATAAAAGCATCATTAGTGTACTGAGATAGTAACATGATAAATACATCTCACACAGATAGATTTACCTTTTGCAACTCAGATTTCTCACAGGGAAATGATACCTGCTCTGCCTACCTCACAGGGATGTCAGAAAACAAAAATGAAAATAATGCAGTATATGTGAAAATCTTTTGTAAATTGCAAAGCAGCCTACAAAGACAAAGAACTTTAATAATGATAATGATCATGACTCCCAACTGTACCTGATCATTTCTGGAAAACAGAACAGCTTATAAATTAGTCAAAGACAAAACGTCCGCTGGCTCAAATAGAGATTGTGTCAAAGAATATGTTTACTTTAAAACATAATTCATTTTGGGAAAACACTAGAGGAGAAAAATAAATATTGATACTGATGTTCAAGGTATTTCTAAAAATTCAGAAATCAACTCTTTAAGAATCTATGAATACAAAAGAATTGAGATGAGTACTTTTGTTTGTTTGTTTTGGCCTGTTTTCAACTATTTTCTTCTTATAACATTGGAAGAGCACAAACGCAAAACAGTTTTTTTTTTAACGTTATTGTGTTGTTCAAGGTAGAGTTATCTTAAGTGAAAAATCTCTGAAGCAGTAAAGAAAAGATACTGAAGGTGCCTCAGTGATCAGAATGTTTTCTTCTTGCAAAAGTTATATAGTACTTTCAAAAGTACAGGTCAGAGTATGTCTGTGCACTCAATTTTGATTTCTCTATAAATTTCTAGATGTTTCTACCACAGCTGGATCTCTAAGGAAGTAGTTAAGAAAAGAAAAATGTAAGCACAGATAACATATAGTTCTTTTTAGTCCCATAGGAAGGCCATAGTGTCATGTTACTGAATAAAATATTTTGAGGTTCACACAATTCACATATAAATCTGTCTTAAATATAATTCATATATTTTATATTTTTCAAAATCAACATGATGGTATTAGGTTTGCCATTAAGTAATGGCAAAACAGCAATTACTTTTGCACCAACCTAATACTTTCTGATGATAAATTCAGACAATAAAAAAGGTAAAAGATTATTTAAAATCCATTTTTATCTGCAAGTATATATAATTATTATTTTGATTTAAAACCTCAGGTTTTTTTCTACCATTTTGATCAGTTTTACTTTAGAAAATCAAATAATACTATGTATAATCTTTTATAACTTGTTTGGCACTGAAGTACTTTTGTAGGTATTTTTGTGAACATCATAATTATGGAGCATAGAATTTATTATGTATATCCGAGTCTATTCCAATTAATAGTGTAATTTTTAATAAATTCCTATTGTTGGGCATTTGAATGTTTTGATTTGTTTTAGTATAAAACCTAATTGGTGAACATTGTTAAACTAACATCTTTGTACTTTAGACAATTATTTGTTTGGGTTAAAATCCTAGACATGTAGTTGTTAAGCAATATTAAAATTGGGCACATATAAAATTGTATACATATTGCTAGATCTTCATTAAGAAATTGTAGCAATTTCTTTCCAATGAAAGCTAGATTTAACCATTTCACAATGTATACTTTAAAACATAATATTGTACACAATAAGTTATATACAATTTTATGTGTCAATTTAAAATAAATACATGAAGTTGAAAAGTATACGAGAATGGCCTTTAGCCCATCCTTTTATCACTATGAAAGTATTAACAAGCATGTTTTTTCCTTTCCTAGTCAGATGCATAAAATGTGAAACCTTATTAGCTCAGTCTGCATTTATTTTATTAATAATGAGGTTGAACATCTTTTTATGTTTATCAGCCATTCTTTTGCTGTGTGTGAAATATGTTAATTTCTATTTGTTCTCTTTTTCATATTAATTTGCTTATATTTTTCTAATGGATATTAACACATAACTAGCTTAACATATTTTCTCATTTCTCTGTTTTTTCTACTTCTCTGTGTAACTAAAATCACTACCTTTGCATTTGATTAAAAATTAAATACTCTTTTTATTCTGAAAATGACAGGAATCCCTAAGGGAGTAAGAACCAGTTCTGTAAAAGAGACCCTGATACACGTAAAATGAGACCCTAGTTGTATCCTGTCTGTGGCTAAGTGCCTCATGCCATGGTGAAAGCAGTCGCACTCACATTTGGTTGAGTGTTTCTGAAAGTGTGGTCTTAGCCCTCCTTGCAGCAGAATTCATTTTGGTGACTGCTCCACAATAGATTCCTGTTCCCTCTGTATCCCTGTTATTTCCAGGGATAGGCCTAGAACCTGCATTTAATAATTAGGTATTTCTTATACCTGCTAAAGTTTGATAACCCCTAAGTTGAATAATTCTTGAGTATTAATCTTGAGATAAATTCAGGATATCATTTGAGGACTTTTTTTTTACCTTCAGTGCTCCCTCCTCTATGCATGGATCATTATGGAAAGAGATCCACCTTATATATTTGATACATTAAAACATTTAAGTAATTCAATAAAGTGATATTATTGTTTTGTTAGATGAGAATAATATATCATCATATTTCCCTTGTCAGCATGGCTTCCATTAAGTCCACAATTAAAATTAATGCTCAGTTTTAGGAAATCTCATTGACTTACATTTCTTTAAACCACAAAGTACAACAAAACATTTGGGAAGCCAGCAAGAAATGAAAATAAATGTGCACTTCCTAAGCAACCTAACATAACAGGATATTAAAAATGGGCTCCTCTCTTTCTAGTTAGACTAAGGCTTCCAAGATTGAGAACAATACAGTAGTTGTCAGAGTCTTATAAGAGTAATAGCTAACATTTTCAGTGCTCATTACATGCAAGACACTCTGCTAAGACCTCTAAATGTATTAACCCCTCAAATGATTTGATGAAGTAGAATACTATTATTTACTGTTATTTCCATTCACGGATTAGAATATTAGGCAGAGAGTTTCAATAACTTCCTCATGGTTATTAAGCAGTTTGCTGGGAAAGCTGTGATTTAAACACAGGCCACTGGGCTCCAGAGCATGTGCTCTTAGCTACCAATCCATGCTTTATATCCTGGGAGATTGTAAAATTAGTGCCGGTGGCATTAGCCCATGAAGACAAAAATATATATTTGGGTGAGTAAGAAGATTCTTAAGGCTAATAGTGAGGAATTCATTATTCAGAGAAGAATTACATTACCTTAAATTTCTCATGGTAAAATTCTGTGTAGACTTCTCCTTCATCTTAAATAAGGAAAAAGTTTAAAGTGAACCTCTTGGAAACTGAATATATATTCCCAACAGTTGGGGGGTTATACAGAGATTAGTGTCAGTTTTCACCAAGAGAAATTGAAACACAAAAGACTACTGGAGTGGTTTTCCTGGCCATAGAGTGAAGAGGGAGGATCTGCATCCTAATTGAAAGGTGGCTGCGGGTCGCTTTATCCTGGAGGCTGTATGAGAGAGTTATGTTTGGAAGCTGACTGTGGCCCACTTGCCCTCCTAAAAGGGACTTGCTCCTGGAGAATGGCTGAAACAGAGGTTACCCAGGAAAGGAGTAGGAAGCCAGCGTGGAAGAAAGCAGCTTTCTGAAGGAAACGTTGACCATAGTAAGGGAATGGTAATAAGGAAGATGACCTAGAGGAAGTGTTCCTTAGAAACCCCAGATGAACCCCAAAAGGAACTAGAGATGGGGCATCTGTCACATCTGCCTATGAGGCAACTGGCAACCAAGCCAGCTCCATGAAATTTTGCTCATCTTCGTGAATCTTCTATTTCTCCTTGTTCTGACCTCTGAGGGTTAGAAATAGCATCATGAAGAATAAAGGGGTGAAATGAATATGAGAGAAGACACATCTTCAAATACAGCATTACGAGACTGGGACTGGCCCATGCTGAGGAGATGGGAAGGTTTAAAGAATATATTGAACATTTTAATAAGAATGTATTTGATTCCTTCTTTTCATTTTAACTAGAAAGCAAAATGACAATATACTTTTCAGAATGACAGGAATAACTAAGAAACATGAGGTGATTTTTTTCTGTTGTTGTTGTTGAGGCGGAGTCTTGCTCTGTCGCCCAGGCTGGAGTGCAGTGGCCGGATCTCAGCTCACTGCAAGCTCCGCCTCCTGGGTTTACGCCATTCTCCTGCCTCAGCCTCCTGAGTAGCTGGGACTACAGGCACCTGCCACCTCGCCCGGCTAGATTTTGTATTTTAGTAGAGACGGGGTTTCACCATGTTAGCCAGGATGGTCTCGAACTCCTGACCTCGTGATCCGCCCGTCTCGGCCTCCCAAAGTGCTGGGATTACAGGCTTGAGCCACCACGCCCGGCCACATGAGGTGATTTTTATACCAAGATAGAGAAGATCATCCCTACAAAGCATCTAGGGGATGTCTTGTTACTAAAGAAACAATCATCTAAGCAGTCTTATCCCAATCTTCCTGTATTTTAGGAACTGAACAACCAAAGTTGATGAAATTCTTTTATTAGCTTTTGTGTAAAACTGGGATATAGCTTATACTTTTGAAGAAGTGTTACATCATCTACTTTTAATCTGACTCATTTCTATTTTCTGTATAGAAGCGGGGAGCACATTTCCTAAGTTCCCCTTCTTCAGAATCTTGTCTGCCCTCCTTATAAAGGGAAGTTCATGTATCTGAGATCTTTGATTTGTGGGAACATAAAAATCAAATTGACTTTATGCAGCATTTTTATAGAGAATTAGGTTTTTTGAAAACCCAATATCAAAGTCTGCTTTGTTCTAATTTAAAAGATAATCAAAATATCTTCAACACTGTGGGAAGTCTCCCAGTAAACATGGATTTATATTTAGCACAATTTATTTTAAAACCAGAAAGTCTGCCAAAGTGATATAAACATTAACTTATTTTGATTTTAGAAGACAGATATTAGTGAGAAGTAATAAAATATTGCCAGCCTTCATAGGCAACTCACCAGCACTGTTAAAACTAAATAAGAAAAGACCCAGTTATGCCTAACATGGGCCAATGTTGGTTGAAAGGTAGATAGACCCCATAACTGGCTAGCCACATTGAAGGTTAAATAGAAGATAGGTGAAGGATATGCATAATACCAAAAGTTGCAATGTGGACTCATTTGATGAAGGGGAAAATATGGGACATTTTAAGGAAAATGTCAGAGGAAATTGCTTGATAGTAAGAACTACTTATGCGTGACTCTTAAGAAAATTGTCTCCTTAGGAAATTGTGTTCTCAAAATGTCTTTAATAAAAAGAGACATAATTAAATATTCTATATTATGGTCAGACATTAGAAAAATTGTTTTTACCTGTCATAGCTCCTCATTCTCCTGAGGAAGACTTAGGATTTGTCTGAGTTTGAGGGTTCTGGAGACGTACTCAACCTGTTTCCCATTCAAGCCTGATAACGTGAATCTGAGGCTAAGACCCCATTAAAACCTAATTGGATAATTTTGTACATGAATAATTAAATGCAAATTCAAATGAAATAGCATATATAACCTGCATAAAGCCAAGGTGATATTACATATATGATTATTATATGCATATAACAATCTCTAATTATTCACTGAGAGTTTATTGAAATAAACCCAATACTGTTCTCTTCATGGGAGAGATAAGGAAGTCCTAGCTTTCAATGTGCTGAAAGGCCCCTAAGGAAAAGAAAATAACAGGGATGAGAACACACGCACACACAGTTTGATGCAATGAGTAAGTGCTACATTATGGAACACAAGTCTATAGGTGTTCAGAAAAAAATAATGAGAACTGGAATACTGCAGAGGAATTTTCTGAAAAAACAAAGCGAAAAAAAAAAACACCCCAAAATGACGCTATCTTGAAGTGTGCCTTGAAAAGTGAGTAAGTTATAGAAAACCAGAGATTGGAAGTGAGGAAATTTCAAGAAAGAGAAATAAAAGCCCACAGGTCCAATGGAGAAAATTACAAAGAAATTGGACTAGGGAAGCAGCATAGCATAGCACAGTGGCTACAGAGTCACGAGCCAGATTTACCTGAGAGTCCTAGCTCCACTACCTACTGCTGTGACCTTAGGTATCATGTCATCATTCTGTACCACACTTCCATTGTCAGTAAAGTGGAGATAAACTATCATATCCATTTTTATGTGAGCATTTTGAGAATTAATGAGTTGATATATGTAATGAACTTATGCTAGGACCTAGAAAGCATTCAACAATATTGTCATTATTGTCGTGCAATGGTAGAAGATGTGATTGTCATGGCGAGAATGAAGCCAAATTATGTAACAATAGCAAATATCACTTGTTACAGACTGAGCAATAGACCCTAGGCTCAATACTTTGTGTACATTTTCTTCATTATTCCCAACCGCAGTCTCGAGAGGGAAACATCATTTCTCTCACTTTAGAGAGGAAGGGGCTGAGACTTCAAGAAACAATTTTCTTAAGGATTCCACTGCTGGTAAAATACAGCCAAAGAGTTGCAGTCAGATCTGTTGGCCTATGCACCAGTGTTTTTATCTGCTGTGTTATAATACCTTAACCTAAATCTCCCAGGGCCCCGAGATTTAGGCGGGGTGTGTGTATCTCAGACCGAAATTTACTGGATGAGTTTGAAGCAGAAAAGAGTGAGGCTGTTAGAATACTCTAGGAAGGCAGGTAAATGAGCTTCTTGTCTGTTGGCAGTGCTGAGACCTGCAAAGGCAGAACCAGGATGCTAGATTTGTTCACCACAAATTTTTCACCCTATTTTCACACTAATTTTCAAATAAAATTTACACTATTTTATTCTGGGCCCTGAAGATGAGACTTCAGTTCAGTGTGACTCTTGTTTGTGGAGCCCACCTGACTAACGATATGGTTGCATCTGGAAGACCAATACTGCAAGAGAGACCTAGGTTTCTTTCATATAAGGCCAGGGCTAAGGGAGTCTGGTGTTAGCCTGTATACTTTTCACAATGGTGGCTGAGTGCATCTACCATTGCCTTCATGAGACTGCTAATTAGCTTTCCTGTTACCTTGTATTGCATTTCACTTGCCCGGTGGAGGTGGGAGCTCATGTTCACATTCTCTGAGCTGCCTTCCATACATAAGTCATTTAAGAAATAACAAAGTTGTCCTGGAAGACAATGATTGCTCCTAATACAGTTGAGAATTCTATGCTTTGTAGCCTTAGACCCTTTACGAGCAAATAGTAGAAAAAAAAGTCATGGCTAATGCACTTCGGTAATATAAAAGGTTTCTACAAGGAAAATACTGCTAACAGTAAACTGTTTATAGATAGAAAAGATAAATCATAATGGAGTGGTAATTTCAGTTTATATTGTATCTCATTGTGTCTCTCCTTTGGGAACTCCAAGTGCTCTAAAGACACTATCTCACTACTATTTTGAGTACCTCTGAGAAATATGCAGGAAGCATTTTCTCCAATTTTTGTTTAAGGATCTAAGTCACAGGGAATTTATACGGCTTTTCAGTGGATGAAAGTGGATTATTCCTTTTCACAGAGAGGATTGTTTCAGTGAATGGCTGATTGTCTGGTAAGATTAGTCACTCAATTTAAGAAAAACAAAAAAGAACAATGTCCCCAACAAAAACAAATAAGCAAACAAAAAATACCCTGTTAATCTGTTTTGATACATGTTTTGGCAACATTTTGTAGACTTGTTTGAACTTAATAAATACAGCCAGGAACAGAATGTATTTTTCTGACTTTATCTGCTAAGTAACCAACCACATTGTTAGGTGAAAGTTGTTGATAAGTAAGACGAAATTTTTAAGAAAACATTTAGGAGACTTGAGGTTTCTAGGTAAATGTGTAAAACAGTGGGAATGGAACTGCTTTTTTCTGCTTTCTACTATCTCAGTGAGGCCAACCCTAATCAATGACATGTCAACATCCCCACCAGAGCATAATCTCTTGACCCAGAAACAATGAAAGAAGAACAGTAGGTCACTTCCTTAGAGTTTCTAAAAATTGTAATGGAGTCTACTAACTCTTTTAGGCATGTGACTCCCTAAAGCACTTACCTCTTCATGCATAACTGGAGGGTTTGATGATGCTGCTTCTCTGCCCACCTTTCCCACAGCATTCCTGCTTCCCTAATTTCCTTCCTTGACTCAGTTGAATAGATTCAGAAATTTCTTAAGTTGCAGCATAGTGCTGGAGGATTCTAGTGCTTGTCTTCTTGATTGATCCTTTTGGGTAAATTCTATATAGAACAACTTAACTAATCTTTATTCCCAGATGTAATAACCCATATTTTATTGCTCTCAAATTCATGTATAACCTAACATCCTGTTTTTTTCTTAACTGTCTTTCAAAGAGAAAATGTTTTTGAGCTACTATGTACTACTTTATGAATGCTGATCTCTGGCTAATAATTAGGAAAGGTAACGCCCCTGTTATTTTTAGTCAGTTTTATTACCTTGACCTTATCTCTTTCAATAAATATTTCAGTGGTGGAAAAAGAGGTATCTGAACTGTAAATTCTGCATTAGTGTTTTGTTAAATCATTCTACATAGGCACTAGTTTTCAGCTACAAAGTGATTAGAAAATATTGGTTGTATTTGGTACTTAATGAACTGTTTCAAAGTGAATCAAGACCAAGCTCAAGCATTCATCACCATTTCTTTTCCATGACTGACTTACAAGAGAAATCTACAGATGTTAATCACCAAGATACTTTTCCTGATTTGTAAAACCTGAGAAAGTTGGGCATTCTCTTATGCCTGCTTTAATTTGCATATTTCTGTACAGTGTAAAGCCTAATAGAAGCCAATAAATTGCTTAATTATTTGCTGATCTTGAATACAGCCCAAATGTTGCTTGAAGTATCTGTGCAATGGTCTTCTCTGCATGATCACCCACTTAGTCTGCTCCATGACTCCTCCTTCACATCTATTGATAGTCAGATTCTCTTCTGTTTGTATCAAGGTTTCATGTGATTTATCATATTTTTTACTTGAAAACATCATAATTGAGTAACATTTGTTTTAGCTTATGTAGGTATTTCCTATCATATTACAAAGGTCTTTGTTAGGTTGTAAATTATTTTAACTACACAAGCCATTAGATGTGTAGATACTCTTACATCTTTCTTGTTCTTTCCATAAAACATGTGTCCTATCTGATACACAAGGATGATATTAAGGTGAAAGCTTTTTATTATCTAGTTTTCATTTTGCTTTCATGGTCAGACCTGATTTTCAATATATTTTTGTTATAAAAAAGTATTGCATATCTCTTATCTACTTTTGGCATCATTCCACCTATTCCAATATAACAGGAAATATGAATAGGCCTCTCACTAGCTTAGATGAATGTTCTATAAGACAGAAGACAAGATCCGTTACTTTTATATTTCTAAACATATTTGAGACTGATGAAAAGAATATAAAGATCTCTTTTGGCTTAATATTCTTTACTGATAGATCAGATAAAGTAGAAAACTGAGAAATAGCAAAATTTGTGTTTTGAACGTTTTAACCTTCATAAAATTTCAAAATTTATAAACTTTGAATTTATTTTAGTTTGCTAACTAACATCATGTCCTGAAAATAACGATATAGCTGTAGATAAAATATTGATTATTAGAATTTATAAGATTTTTAGTGTAACTTCAAATATTTTAAATATTCTTCTTTGCTTCCTATTGAAAACAAGCTCAGACATTAGTATCTCCTTTAGTTGAAGATCTCTTGCCTGTTTGTGTTGTGTGCAGCCTAGTTAATTCCATTTAAAAGAATACTTATCATATTCACTATATTCAGGTAAGAATGCTATTTCTTTGTGTGTGTGTGTGTCTATGTTTTTTTGGGGGTGGTCTCAATTTATTTACTGTGATAAAATATATATAACATTTGTTACTTTAATAATTGTTGAATGTACAATTCAATGGCGTTAAGTTCATTCATATTTTTGTGCATTCATCACTACTATCTATCTCAAGAAAGTTTTCATCTTTCTAAAGTGAAACTCTGGATTCATAATACAATAATCCCCTGCCACCTTTCCCCAGCTTTTAATAAGCACTGTTCTACTTTTTCTGTGTAATTTGATGATTGTAGGTGCTTCACATCATCAGTGGAATTCTACAAATCATACAATCTTTTTTTTTTTTTTTTTTTTTTTTTTT
>NW_016803701.1:512128-521118 GCF_001698545.2 Rhinopithecus bieti | reverse complement strand
CCTGACCTCGTGATCCGCCTGTCTCGGCCTCCCAAAGTGCTGGGATTACAGGCTTGAGCCACCGCGCCCGGCCCATACAATCATTTTGTATCCGGCTTATTTCACTTAGCATAATGTTTTCAAGGGTCATTTTTATTGTAGGATCTATCAGAGTTTTTTTCTTTTTAAGGCTGAATAATATTTGTGTGTGTGTGTGTGTGTGTGTGTGTGTGTGTGTGTGTGCATGCATATGTGTGATGATTTGGCTGAGTCCCCACCGATATCTCATCTTGAATTCCCACACGTTGTAGGAGGCACTGGGTGGGAGGTAATTGAATCATTGGGGGAGGGCTTTCCTGTGCTGTTCTCTTGATAGTGAATAAGTCTCATGAGACATGATTGCTTTATAAGGCAGAGTTTCCCTGCAAAAGCTCTCTCTCTCTTTTATTTTTTTTTGCCTGCTACCATCCATGTAAGAAGTGACTTGCCCTTCCTTTCCTTCTACCATGATTATGAGGGTTCCCCAGGCGCATGAAACTATAAGTCCAATTAAACCTCTTTCTTTTGTAAATTACCCAGTCTCAGGTATGTCTTTATCAGCAGCATGAAAACAGACTAATGCAATAAATTGGTACCAGTAGAATGGGGTGTTGTTGAAAAGATACACGAAAATATGGAAGAGACTATGGAACTGGGTAACAGGTGGGGGCTGGAACAGTTTGGAGGGCTCAGAAAAAGATAGGAAAATGTGGGAAATTTTGGAACTTCCTAGAGACTTCTGGAATGGCTTTGGCAAAAATTCTAATAGTTATATGAACAATAAGGTCCAGACTGACGTGGTCTCAGATGGAGATGAGGAACTTGTTGAGAACTGGAGTTAAAGGTTACTCTTGTTATGTTTTAGCAAAAAGACTGGCAGCATTTTGCCCCTGCCCTAAAGATTTGTGGAACTTTGAAATTTAGAGAGATGATTTAGGGTATCTGGTGGAAGAAATTTTTAAGCAACAAAGCATTCAAGAGGTGATTTGGGTGCTGTTAAAGGCATTCAGTTTTAAAAGTTTTAAAAGGGTAACAGAGCATAAAAGCTAGGAAAATTTGGAGCCTGACAATGTGAGAGAAAAGAAAATCCCATTTTCTAGGGAGAAATTTAAGCTGGCTGAAGAAATGTGTATAAATAATTAGGAACCTAATGTTAATCACCAAGGCAATGGGGCAAATGTCTCCGGGGCATGTCAGAGGTCTTCAGACAAGGCAGCCACCCTCATCACACACCCGGAGGCCTAGTGGAAAAACATGGTTTTATGGGTCAAACCATGAGTCCCCATGCTATATGCATTCTAGGGACTTGGTGCCCTGTGTCCCGGCTACTCCAGCCATGACTAAAAGGGGCCAAGGTACAGCTCAGGCCATGGCTTCAGAGGGTGCTATCTCCAGCCTTGGCAGCTTCTACGTGGTGTCGAGCCTCCAGGTACACAGAAGTCAAAATTTGAGGTTCAGGAACCTCTGCTTAGATTTCAGAGGATGTATGGAAACACCCGGACATCCAGGCAGAAGTGTGCTGTAGGGGGAGGGCTTTCATGAAGAATCTCTGCTAGGGTAGTGCAGTGGGATGAGAGCCCCCACACAGAGTCTCTACTGAGGCACTGCCTAGTGGAGGTGTGAGAAGAGGGCCATTGTCCTCCAGATCTCAGAATGGTAGATTCACCAACAGCTTGCACCGTGTGACCTCTTGCCTCAGCGTGACCTGGATATGAGATACAGATCAAAGGAGATCATTTTTGCAGCTTTACGATGTGACTGTTGTATCTAGGAAGTAACTTACTTGCCTTTTATTTACAGACTCTTAAGCAGAAGGGACTTGCCATGTCTCTCAGATGAGACTTTGTACTGTAGACTTTTGAGTTAATGCTGAAATGAGTTAAATCTTTGGGGGACTGTTGGGAAGGCATGATTCGTTTTGAAATGTGAGGACCTGAGATTTGGGAGGGGCTAGAGATGGAATGATATGGTTTGGCTGTGCGCCCACCCAAATCTCATCTCGAATTCCCACATATCATGGGAGGTACCTGTTGGGATGTAATTGAATCATGGGGTGGGGAGGTCTTTCCCGTGCTGTTCTTGTGATAGTGAATAAATCTCGTGAGATCTGATGGCTTTGTAAGGCAGAGTTTCCCTGCACAAGCTCTCTTTTTTTGCCTGCTGCCATTCACGTAAGACAAAACTTACTCTTCTTTTTCTTCCACCATGATTGTGAGGCTTCCCCAGCCACATGGAACTGAAGTGCTGTTTGATAGCATTTCATCCACAGCAGAACACCTTTAAAATGAAATGAACCCTTTCAAATCCTGCCACTGCCTTATTAACTAAATTGAGGTAATATTCCAAATCCTCTGCTGTCGTTTCATCAATGTTCACAGCATCTTCACCAGGAATAGATTACATGTCAGAAAAAAAAAAAAAAAAAAAACTTTCTTTGCTCATCCATAAAAAAAACACTCCTCATCCATTCAAATTTTATCATGTGATTGCAGCAATTCAGTCATATCTTCAGGCTCCACTTCTAGTTCTAATTCTCTTGCTATGTCCACCACATCTGCAGTTACTTCCTCTACTGAAAGCTTGAACTGCTCAAAGTCATCCATGATGGTTCGAATCAACTTATTCTAAACTCCTATTAATGTAGATATTTTGGTCTTCTCTTATGAATCACACACGTGCTTGATAGCATCTAGAATGGTGAATCTTTTCTGGCAGGTATTCAATTTACCTTGCTCAAATCCATCAGAGGAATGGCTATCTGTAGCAACTATAACCTTACAAAATGTATTACTTCAATAATAAGACTTGAAAGTTCAAATTACTTTTTGATCCATGAGCTGCAGAATGAATGTTTGTGTTAGTGAGCATCAAATGGCACTAATCTTGTAGAGATCCATCAGAGAACCAGGATAACCAAACATGTTGCCAATGAGCAGAAATAGTATGAAATAAATCTCTTTTTCTGAGTACAAAAAATATCCTGGACTTAAAATTTATTAAACCATGCTATAAAAAGTTGTGCTGTCTTCCAGGATTTGTTCTTCCATACATAGAGCACAGGCAAAGCAGATTTACCATAATTCTTAGTGGCTCTAGGATTTTCAGAATGGGAAATGTGCATTGGCTTCAACTTAAGGTCACCAGGTGCTTCAGCCTCTAACAAGAGAGGCAACCTGTCACTGAAAGCTTTAGAGCCAGATTTTGACTTTTACTCTCTAACTATGAAAGTCCTAGTGCTTTTTATCTTTATCCAATAAAAGGCAATAGAAGGTTCCTTATGCTACACTGAAAATGTGTTGTTTAACGTAGTCTCTCTATCAATGATCTTAACTAGATCTCCTGGATTACTTGCTGTGCTTCTACATTATCACTTTCTACTTCACCTTGCAATTTTATGTTATGTAGGTGGTTTCTAATGAACCAACCTCTGCTAGCTGCTGACTTTTCCTCTGCAGATTCCTTCTCTCTCTGTCTTCATAGAATAGAAGCGAGTCATGGCCTTGCTCTAGATTGGGCTTTTGTTTAAGGGAATTTTGTGGCTGATTGATCTTCAATGTAAAACTTTCTTGTTATCAGCAATAGGCTTTTTTTGCTTTTTTGTCATTCACGTGTTCATTGTAGGAGAACTTTTAATTTTCTTCAATATTTTTTTTTTTTTACTCTAACACCTTGGCTAAGTGTTTGATAAAGAGACCCAGCATTCAACCTATGTCAGCTTTCAATATGCCTTCTTCAATAAGCTTAATCATTTCTAGCTTTTGATTACAAATGAGAGAAGTGCAACTCTGTTTTTCATTTGAACCCTTAGAGGACATTGTAGGATTATTAATTGGCCTAATTTCAATATTGTTATATCCCCAGGAATAGGAGGGCCAAAGGAAAGGAGGGGAGATGGGGAAACAGCCTGTCAGTGGAGCAGTGAGAACACACATGACTTATGGATTAAGTTTGCCATCTTATATGAGTATGGTTCATGTCATCCCAAAACAATTACAATAGTAACATCAAAGATCACTGATTAAAGATCACCACAACAAATATAATAATAATTAAAACACTTAAATATTGCAAGAGTTACCAAAATGTGACATAGAGAGAAGTGAGCACATGCTTTTGGAGTAATTGGGCTAATATTCTTGGTTAACACAGGATTACCACTGACCTTCCATTTGTTAGAAAAGACAGCTTCTGTGAAGTATAATAAAGTGAAGCACAATAAAATGTGGTATGCATGTTCATATATGTGTGTGTGTACTCCATTTTTTATTGATTTATTCATCAATGGACATTTGGGTAATGCTCACCTTTTGGTTATTGTATATAATGCTGTTATAAACATTAGTGCTCAAGCATCTGTTCAGTCCTTACTTTCAATTCTTTGGGGAATATGCCTAGAAGTGGTATTGCTGGATTACATGGTAATTCTATGTTTAATTTTTTTGAGGAATCACCATATTGTCTTTTGCAATAGCTTTACCACTTTATATTCCTACCAGCAATGCCCAAGAGTCCCAATTTTTCCACATCTTGCCAACACTTATCTTCTGTTTTTCTCTTTTTAAGTAAAGAATTTTAAGTGCCAAAACAATATATGGGAGATTCGCAAGTATATTTTTTTCTAGAAATTTTGACCACAGCAATATCTAGGAGTGGACTTCCAAAAGCTCCTGAAATAATGGAATGCAAAGACAAAACTAATAATAATAAACTTCATTTCTCAACATAAGCTTCATCAAGTTCAAGATACTTTTGTAAACAATGATACCAGACATTTATCCTATCCCTAAAGAACTGAGGGTCCTGAGAATGTAACCATGTCAATGATATCTTTTTTTTTTTTTTTTTTTTTTTTTTTGAGACGGAGTTTTCGCTCTGTCGCCCAGGCTGGAGTGCAGTGGCCGGATCTCAGCTCACTGCAAGCTCCGCCTCCCGGGTTTACGCCATTCTCCTGCCTCAGCCTCCCGAGTAGCTGGGACTACAGGCGCCCGCCACCTCGCCCGGCTAGTTTTCTGTATTTTTTAGTAGAGACGGGGTTTCACCGTGTTAGCCAGGATTGTCTCGATCTCCTGACCCCGTGATCTGCCCGTCTCGGCCTCCCAAAGTGCTGGGATTACAGGCTTGAGCCACCGCGCCCGGCCAATGATATCTTTTTTACATTATTGATGGAAGAAAAACGAGTGCTCGTTAAAGATTTTTTTAAGATTGAGAAACAAAGCAGTAGCCAGAAGGCACCAAATCAGGACTGTAAACTGATGCCTAATGATTTCCCATCAAAACTCTTGCAAAATTGCCCTTGTTAGATGATAGGACTGAGACGGAGCATTGTAAGGATTCTCTGGTGAAGGTTTCCTCAGGGTTTCTTTTTGTTTGTTTGTTTTTTGTTGTTTGTTTTGTTTTTTGTTTTTTTGGTTTTTGGGGGTTTTGTTGTTGTTGTTGTTTGTTTTTGCTAAAGATTTGGCTAAATTTCTCAAAGCACACTTACAATAAGCAGATGTTATTGTTCTTTGACCATCCAGAAAGTCAACAAACAAAATGCCTTGAACATTCCAAATACCATTGCCATGACCTTTGGTCTTGGCAGATGTGTTTTTGCTTCAACTGGAGCACGTCCTCCTCTTGGTATCCATTGCTTTGATTGTGCTTTGTCTTCAGGATTGTACCAGTAAAGCTATGTTTCATCTCTTGTTGTGATTCTTGGAGTAAATTCTCAGGATCTTGATCCCACTTGTTTAAAATTTCCGTTAAAATCTCTACTGTTGCCTGTAGCTTGCCTGGGCACAATGGGTCTGGCACCCATTCAGTGGAAAGTTAGTTCACCTTTAATTTTTCAGTCAGAATTGTGTTGAGATGTCTATGATGTTGGCTATTTTTTTCTGCTATTAATTATTAGTTCTCTTCAGTTAGAATACTGATGTTACCAGGAATTCTGAGTTGAGATGTATTCTTTAACTGAGGACATCAACAGAACTGGAGCACTGAACCAGCAATCTCAGTTCTTGTGATAGTGAACAAAGAATTGCAAACTAACACCAAAATGCAAGTTCAAAGCAGAGTTTATTGGAGCACTGTAATACACTCTCAGAGGGAGAGCAGACTGATTTCTGTGAATTGAAATCAGCCCCTCTTTACAAAACTTGGAGGACTTTCATGGAGGTTTTGTGGGGAGGAGTTGAGGTTTGGGCTATGTGTGAGTGACAAGATGAAGTCATTTGATTGGCAGTTTATGGACATATAGCTAAAATTAAACTGTGCATGTTTTTACCCATAATTTGTTAAGAAAAGAGGGTGTGGGGGGTGGTAAAGCCACATGTAAATTTTATTATAATGATGGTATAATGAGCTTAGGACGAACTTGAGGACACAGTTCTATGTTGGGGGATTTCCACCTGTGCACTAGTTTCTCCTTCTCCAGGATATGTTGGCCACAGATTTTATCACAAGCTCCATCCTTTAGGATGGATAGAGTTAGGGCAGTTCTGGGGCTGAACTTAGGTGAGCTATGGGCTGTCTTGGTGATAACCTTTTTGTTCTCTTTTCTTACCCACTCCCAGCTTCTAACATCTATCTAACTACCTAACACTAACCAAATTATATTTTTAAAGAAATAGTTGTGGATGATCTGTCACTGTGGGATTCACCTTCAACATCTCTTATGCTTTTTAAAATGAGTTACCCATTTGTAAAGTGCTTATTTCTTTAGAACATTTTCCCCAAAAGCTTTTTTAAGACATAAGTGATTTCACATTATTCCACTAATCTTCACCATAAATTCAATGTTTGTTCTTGCTTTAATTTTAGCAGAATTCAATTTGTTCTGACAGGAACTCTCTTCAAGTTGATGTCTTATTCTTTTTAGTGTCTCAAACTATATTCTGTTCGGATATGCTATAACAAGTAAGTATGAGTTTATTTAGGTATAAAAATGTTTAAAATGCATGCATAGTTTTTTCTAATATGCATTTTCCATGAACTTTTTGAAGACCCTTTGTACCACATTCTCTTCCCATTATTCTAACAGGGGCTGCTGGCAATAGGCTTAAATTAATGCTAGTATGAAAGTCAAACCAAGTAGCTATATTTTATCCAATAATATTAGCTACATCTTATTACACCCATCTCCTTTTCTAAAAAGTGTCTAGTCATAATTACTAGAATGAAAAAAAGTAGATATTTGTGTAAAATCTTATAATGCAGTATTTATGAAACTGCCACAATTCTCCAAAAGCAGAGAATATACATTTGAATTCATTTAAAGAAACAAAACAATTTCAATTTGATTCAGATATGTCACATAAACTTAATCTCCTCTTTATAGTTTTCTTTATTTTCAATGGATCCTATAACATATACATGTCATTTCTGTTTTGAGAAAAAAGTCATACAAATAGTGGTAAGCTTTAAGATCTGGACTAATATGCATTATTTTATTTTAAAGTAATGAGTAGGTGAAAGTCAATATTACTAGCATGGAATTTGATCTCATTCTGCTCTTTCAAAAAAGAAATCACAACTGGAAGTAACATTTTTTAAGAAGACTATTAGCCAGGCATAGAAAGATAAATACTGAGTGATCTCAGCTATATAGAGAATTAGAAAAAGTGGAACTCATAGGAATGCAGACTAGAAAATTGTTATCAGAGGCGGGGAAGGGTGATGGACAGGGAAAAGGGAGATGTTGATCAAAAGGTATAAAGTTTCAGTTAGACAGGAGAAATAAGATTTAGTGATCTATTTATGCAACATGGTGACTAGAAGAAGTAATAATGTAGATTTCAAAATTGCTAAAATAATAGATTTTAAATGTTTTCACTAAAAATTAAGTATATGAGTTAATGAATTTGTTAATTAGCTTAATTTAATCATCCACCATTATAAACATATATCAATATGTCACATTGTATCCTATGAATATATACAATATTATTTGCCAATTAAAAATAAAATTTAGGCTGGGTGCAGTAGCTCATGCCTGTAATCCCAGCATGTTAGAAAGCCAGGAGTTGGAGCTCAGGAGTTATAGTCCAGCTTGGCCCAAATGGAGAAACCGCATCTCTATAGACAATATAAAAATTAGCTAGGTGTGATGGTGCATCCCTGTAGTCCCAGCTACTTGAGAGGTTGAGGTGAGAGGATTGCTTAAGCTTGGGAAGTGCAGGTTGCAGTGAGTCGTGTTTCTGTCATTGCACTCCAGCCTAAGTGACAGAGTGAGACTCTGTCTCAAATAAAATTTCATTTAATTAAAAAAAAACTAAAATAAATGACATAAACTACAAAAAATAACTGAAATCTAAAATGACAATATAATTTTAACAAACCAAATTACACATAATTATATATTTAATAGTTCAAAAAATATTGCCAATTAACTGACGACTGGAAGGCAGAGAAGGAGCCATTATTCATAGATAACAGGTGGGTACATTTAAAGATTCAGGAGTAGAACTATAGCTATTTCTGATAAGACAATAATATAAACAGGGGCTTTTCCACAAATGAAAACACTATCTTAAAATAGAGCTATTTTAAACATGAGGTTTTGATTGCTTTAATGACCTAATGCACTCATACATTTAAAATTTACTTAGTATCTTCCAGGTGTCCAGTACTGTGCTAGGCAAGAGCAGACTCAAACAATTCTTTGGTTTTCTAATTCAGGTATTATTCAATTATTTACAACCATCATATTTTTATTTAATAAATGGCTTGTACTATCTAAACTAATTGTAACTTTACATGAAGTAACAACTTATAATTAATTTAATACATTCATTGATTAATTCCACAAACTATACTTATTTCCCACTGTGGACCAGACTTTATGCTCCATGTTAGTGAGCAGGGATGATGCTTTCCACTCCTTAAATAGTTCAGAGACATTCATTATAATTGATTCCAGATCAGTGTACTAATCCAGAGGATAAATCCTCTTTTTTCATTTTGGTTTAGTTATATAAGGAATAAAAAAATAAAAA
>NW_016803701.1:508779-511082 GCF_001698545.2 Rhinopithecus bieti | reverse complement strand
ACTTCCATTGTTATCGTTGTTGTGTATTTTAATATTTTAAACTCAAGGAGACATTCTTAATTTTTTTTATTACAGGCATTATTCATTTACCCATGTATTTACTTCCCACATTGCCCTTCATTCTGTCCTGTATCTCTGAGTGTATGTGTATATATATATATATATATATACACACATTTTTAAATGTTTAATATATTAACATTATATACATTTAATGTTTAAAAGTACATGACCGCAAAGTGATTCTGTGAGCTGTCCGTAAAAAATATCTGTCATATTACAGGTACACTGTGAGTATGTTTCAAAATGTTGGACAATTTCACCTGAATGTCTAATGCAGATATTGGAGAGCAATGACCAGGTCCCTATTGGCTTTGTTAGCAATTAAAATGATGGCAAAGATTTCTTTCCTTATCTTAAAATTGTGTTTACTTTCCTACTAGCAAGTATTAACATAATATAAAAAGTGATCTAATATTACAGATCAAAGTGTCAAAATTATTTTCATGTGGAATTAAATCATTGTTTTAAATTATTGAATGTAGAAACTAGCAATTATTACATATTTTACATACACAGAACAAGAAACAATGTAGAGCATGGAGCAGTGTTCCCCATGCCCTGGGCTGCTACCAGTCTGTGGCCTGTTAGGAACTGGGCCATACAGCAGGAGATGAGCCCTGAGCGAGCAAATCTTCATCATTATTTACAGCTACTCTGCATGGCTCACATTACCACCTGAGCTCTGCCACCTGTCAGATCAGCGGCAGCATTAGATTCTTATAGGAGAACAAACCCTATTGTGAACTGTGCGTGCGAGGAACCTAGGTTGTGCTTTCCTTATGAGAATCTAATGTCTGATGAACTGTCACTGTCTCCCATCTCCCCCTGATGGGACCATCTAGTTGCAGGAAAACAAGCTCAGGGCTCCCACCGATTCTACAATATGCTGAGTTGTATAATCATTTCATTATATATTACAATCAAATATATAATAGAAATAAAGTGCACAAGACATATAATGCATTTGAATCATCCCGAAATCATCCATTGCCCTGTCTGTGGAAAAACTGTCTTTCATGAAAACAATCCCTGGTGCCAAAAAGGTTAGGGACTGCCTACATACAGGCTATGCTTAGGAGTCATTTTGATATAGATCAATATGCCAGCTCTGCTATTTTTTATACCTGTAATCTGGGACAAATCTATCAAACTTTCTAAATTTAAATGTTCTCATCTGCACAAGGTATATAATATCTATATCTTAGAATTGTTATATATGGTTAAGTTACTTCTTATAAAATACTTAGTAGACCACCTCACACATAGTACTCTTCCAAAATTATTAGCTATTATTAGTGATTATTATTTAATCATATTAGTTACTAGTGAAAGTGTTTGCAGTGTGTATGGTGTAACTGTGGCTTCCAGATGTATCATATAGATAGCAAATAAGAGTATCTGAGCAGGGAAGGAAAGAGAAATAGGCAAGGCATTCATTATCTTAGAAAATTCAATGTCATTCTATTTGCATTTTACGTTAAACTATCTCTGCTTGAAACACAGAAAAATGTCACTTATATTACTTGAAGTTATTCTAAAATAATGTTATGTATTTTAAAATATTAATATAGTCAGTTGAATAAAATAAAACTAATTTGAAAATTAAATCAATATTATCTCTAAAGACATAAAAATCCTGGATTTACCCAGGAAAACTTCTGCTGTTGAAATGTAGTCTCTTAAGAGGTTTGTGAATACAATTTTTAAAAATCCCATTCCATAAACCATCATGTCAGAGAGACAATACCTAGAAAATCTAATAAATTATGTTCTATTGACTACATCTGCTGAACAGTCCCTTATGTGAATTCATTCAATCTTTTCCATTCTCTGATGAATATCCTTGTTCTAAAAAAAGTTTCAATTTTTATTTTTTTTCTTTCTGTTGTTGGCTTAAAGAAGCTAGCCATAAACAATCAGGTCGACAGCTGCCTATGAGAATTATGAGTCTTTCAGAGTTACTCCCAGAGCTTCTTTGGGAAACTCTGAGTTGCTGCCCTGCAGACTTAGGCTGATTTTTTGCTTTTGGCTCCTTATCTTGCCACTCAATAGAAGAAGGCATCAGAATGTTACCACCAAGCTGAAATTGAAATCGTCTCCACTGACCCCATGGCATGAACCTTTCGTTTTGTTCTCTAGGATGGGTCACGTCTTATTTGTCCATTGTAAATTTTTAGTGTGTATTCACTGAATTCCCATTGAATATTTTATTTTATTTTTTATTTTATTTTATTTTATTT
>NW_016803701.1:500315-505213 GCF_001698545.2 Rhinopithecus bieti | reverse complement strand
TGTTCTTCTCAGCACCACATCGCACTTATTCCAAAATTGACCACATAATTGGAAGTAAAGCACTCCTCAGCAAATGTAAAAGAACAGAAATTATAACAAACTGTCTCTCAGACCACAGTGCAATCAAACTAGAACTCAGGACTAAGAAAACCAATCAAAACCGCTCAACTACATGGAAACTGAACAACCTGCTCCTGAATGACACTGGGTACATAATGAAATGAAGGCAGAAATAAAGATGTTCTTTGAAACCAATGAGAACAAAGATACAACATACCATTCAGTATTTTAAATCAGTTTCTCAAAGGCTTCCTAGGAAAACAAGCACAAAATAACAGAATTTGAGCTGCCACTCATGAACTTATTTGTCTTGCCTTTGCAAGTAGAATCCATTCCACATAAAAGTACAAAGGCTTGGTCAAGAATTTCAGTTTTTTAAACCTTATATAAAGAAACTCACAAATCTGTCATTCCCTTAATTATAGTTAACCTATGTTTGCAAGCCTTGTAGTGTATATAAAATTGGTTATAAATTAATAATACTAATAAAGTTATTATTTTACTTCTTTGAAAGTAATTAATTGATATATAGTGAATTAATATGCACAGGCAGTTATATTTCATCAACTATTCTATTGCAAAATACCAAGTCATTTTCAAATCTTAATGTTAGAATAGTCATTATCTAAAACTTGAGATAAGAATTTCATTACTTAACATACAGTAAAAAAGAATTCTTAATTCTGTTTTCATTGTAAGTACTTACTCTCTGAGATTTCACCCTTCCAAAAGTTCCCACATTCCTGACACAATGAAGCAAGTGGTGATCCCCACTTGGGCATACCAGATTGGCAGCAGCAAGGGGCTTGTGCAGGCGTTCCTAAAATTACATGAAGTCATTACTGATATTGGCCCAGGAGGTACTTCTTTCACATATTCACTGTTGACAGTTGAACTCAACTACTGGTCTCCTTTAGGACCAGACTTGATTCCACCCTCATTGGTCCATATCTGTGCCATGATAATTGTTAATTGTGAATGCAGTAGTCTGTCCCCCGTTATCCATGGTTTCAGTTGCTTGCAGTCAACCTTGATCCAAAAATATTAAGCAGAAAATATCAGAAATAAACAGTTCATGTTTTAAATTCCACACCATTTTCAGGAGTGTGATGAAATCTTGCACTGTCCCACTCCATCCCATTCAGGCAGGAATCATTCTGTTATCTGGCATATTCAGTTGTATTTGCTATCTGCCCAGGAGTCAGTTTGGAGCCATCTAGGTTACTAGATTGAAAAAACCTAGTAGATATAGAGTTTGGTACCATCTGAGATTTTAGGTATTTACTAGGGATCTTGGAATATATGCCCCTAGGGTAAGGGGAAGCTACTGTAATGGGTATTGTTGCTCCACTAGAAAACCTGAGGCTCTGTTGAGGCCCAGGAAGCTACAAATGTATATACACACACACTATTTGTCTTTCAGGTTCTAATGAGTGCACTTAGAGAGAAAAGCATTGTCTTGTTAGAAAAAACATGGGGTTGGGAATTTGTCATTCTGGCATCCAGACACATTTTTGCATTAATTAAATTTCTGCACTTAGGTAGATCATTTAACCCTCTCTGCATTCCATTTTATCTGGAAAGTGTGAAAGTTTTAAGTGTAGTTAAAAGATGTAGGATTTATAGAGAGGATATATGTCCCTCTAATATCCTTTTCATTTTAAAATTATATTTCCATTTTTGGTCATTACTAAGTAGAAGAGATGCAGTTGAGAAATGAAATGCTTACTCATCAGCGAACAAAATAAGAAATGTTGAAAAGAGTCAAAATGAAGAGTGAGAGGCGTTGGAGGGGAAGGAAGGACAAAGAGCTTGGCTGAGGCTTTTTAAGAGGCCAGTCCTTCCCAGAGAGCGTGGTAGGCTCTTCGCATGGTATACAAATATTGTGAGGCCTTTAATTATCATTTGGCGAGTTTCTACTTCAGTAATTAGTGCACGTTTTGAGCACTTAAAGAACTGGACTCCCGTGCTTAAGGTGTAATTAGTCTAAAGAGCAAAGGAAATATTATTAAAAATAAAGTTGACTTTGTACATCAGAACTATTAATAGTATAGCGGCTATTGCCTATGATGTAGTAGGTGCTTTAGAAAGGAAAGAAAGTTTAGATGTAAGAGATCTGGAAATCAAATGGTTAGATTATAAAATGTAATTATTTTGCTCTTTTTTTCAAAGTAATTTAATTTAAAGGCAGCATAATCAATTAAATATATCTGGCCGTCACTGAATCTGAAATTTGGAATACTACAATTGATGCTCTTCTAGCAATTTAGGGAAACAAAATGTGGTATTTAATGACCATTGGACATTTATCATTATTAGTAAAGTCTGAAGAGGAGTTGTATTGCTTTTATTTTATTACAAACTTCATGATGTCATTTATTATTTATTCACTTAACAATAATCTAATATAGCATTAACATCATCATCCACCCATCCCCATATGATTTTGAGACATATTATACAATCTAGAAATAACAGTGGTAAACATCAGAAATACCTGTAATCACTTCACGACTTAATCATCAACGTAGAATTGAACTCACAGAAAATAATTTGTTTCATTGAGAAGAGAGACCATGGATGTTGTCCATGATTATTGCCATTAAATGTCATCATTCATTATGTGTTTCTTGCTACAGAATGGTAAATGAATTTACTATGAAATGTAAAACTGCTACATATTCAGGAATATAAAACAAAATGTGGTTGAGAATAAGCAGCTAAGTAAACTTCTTCAGATCTTCTGAAAAAAAGTAATTTTCCTGAAAGTGAGTGGCACAGCCCCATAAGCCAAATTTAAAGAACATTTTGTTAGGCTCTTTAACATGGCAATGGTATGAGGTTGGGGGAAGAGGGAATACACTCACATCATAGGCTATAATCTACCTCCTAGGCAGGAACTACTGTCTAAGGGTCACATAAGATGCCTAAGTGGGTTTGTTGGTTTCCCTGTTCTGGTCTTGTACGCTTGTGGAATGTTATTGAATGTTGGGCTTTTTTGGCATCAATTTTTATTATCGTTTGTTCCTGTCTTCTCTCTCTTTCTTTTTTTTTTTTTTTTTTTTTTTTTTTTTTTTTTGAGACGGAGTCTCGCTTTGTCTGTCGCCCAGGCTGGAGTGCAGTGGCGCTATCTCCACTCACTGCAAGCTCCGCCTCCTGGGTTCACGCCATTCTCCTGCCTCAGCCTCCCAAGAAGCTGGGACTACAGGCCCCCGCCACCATGCCCGGCTAATTTTTTTGTATTTTTAGTAGAGATGGGGTTTCACTGTTTTAGCCCGGATGGTCTCGATCTCCCGACCTTGTGATCCGCTAGCCTTGGCCTCCCAAAGTCCTAGGATTGCAGGCATGAGCCACCTTGCCCCGCCTCTCTCTTTATCTGTCAACATATGAATGGAGATAGAAGAAATATCAATGTTAAACTACCCCAGTGTGTCTGGGATTAACCCAACTGGGACATTATGCAATACTATTTACATGGATTTGGCTTACTGTTTTTTGTTTAGAATTTTTTCCATCTATTTTAAGTGAGATAAGATAGCTAATTTTTAAAAACATTTCATAGCAAATAGTCAAGCAATGTTTCAGACTTCCGCATAGTTTTTTCTTCTTTTTGTATTTGTATGCATTTATGGGGTACAAGTATGATTTAGAGTCCCTGAAACTACCAATTTGCTTTGCAAAAATTTTCTTCTTACTTTGGAGAGATATTTTAGGAACTAATAGGTCTTTTTTCAGAAAACAGTTGTCTGAAGTTTAGAAAATTTTTCAGCTTCAGTTTTTTTCTATTAAATTCAATTAAAATTAAAACATTTTATTAAAAAATGTGTACGAATGTATCCCATTTTCAATTCATTATGCATTCTATCTGAACATATGCAGAAAGAGGTGTCTAAATAATGTTTACACATTTTATGACCTTTATGTTTCAGTTTTAGGTGATTCAAAATTTTATTTAGTCTTTTCTAGTGCATAAATTTATGTCATAATAATACATAGTTTTATCAGCAAAGAAAGCTGTAATTGTTTTAAAAAATACATATATAGTTACCTGTTTTCTTGCCTTTAACATCAATATTGAGTCAATTTGCCTCAATATTTTCTTTTTCCACAATGAAACCTAAATTATTATCACTGCAAATTGATATCTTTGTGTGTGTATGCTGGGCTGATGTTCCAGTGACAAGCACCCTTAGGGTCTGAAGGCTAGGGTCTGCTTGAGATCCATGGCCATCTGTTCTGATTGGCCTTTGCCGCTACCACCTTAGTCTTTAAACATTTTTGGTATCATCTACAGGTGTATGAAAAAAAAATTAACTAAACTTAAAATGTCATAAATCTTTGTAAATAAAGATTATAAACTATTTTACTATTATTATAAACTAAGACTCAAAAGCAAATGCTATATTTTATTTTTCACCATCAGCATGAAAGTAATGTGTGATCTAAGAGTTCATTTATCATTTGTTTGTTCGAAACCTGAGGAAAACTCTGACCAGATGACCCGGCTCATAGTTCTAGCAGAATGAGGCACAGAGGAGGAGAAAAAAAGAATCATGGGCCGGGCGTGGTGGCTCAAGCCTGTAATCCCAGCACTTTGGGAGGCCGAGACGGGCGGATCACAAGGTCAGGAGATCGAGACCATCCTGGCTAACATGGTGAAACCCCGTCTCTACTAAAAAATACAAAAAACTAGCCCGGCGAGGTGGCGGCGCCTGTAGTCCCAGCTACTCGGGAGGCTGAGGCAGGAGAATGGCGGGAACCCGGGAGGCGGAGCTTGCAGTGAGCTGAGATCCGGCCACTGCACTCCAGCCTGGGCGACAGAGCGAGACTCCGTCTCA
>NW_016803701.1:468333-499825 GCF_001698545.2 Rhinopithecus bieti | reverse complement strand
TTCCTCCCTTTTTTCCCAAATTTTGAATATATTTTTCTTTCATATATGATTACCTTTCCTTTATTCTTATTAATCAATTACCCATAAATAGATATTCTATGGACATGAGGATTACGTGATGATAGCAAGACTGTCATGGATAAGGTTTTATTCCTTTCAGGTATCACTGTACATATTTGATGATGATGATGATGATGATGATGATAATTTTGCTCTATTTTCTTTTCTGAATAGAGGTTTACTTTTGTACCTTACCCAAGATCAAAAAAGAATTTCTGAAGCCTGATTATTAGTCTCTACAGATATAATAAGGTTTTCCACTACTAGCAATAATAGCAAAGAAAAGTTTAACATTTCTAGTTATCATAAGACAAGTGGTTTTGATGAAAACTGGAATCAGACCTAGGACCAGTTTCACGGAAGAGTAGAATCACTTTCTCACATCAGATTTTACTTTTTAGTTCTTTGCTTGCTTCTACTTGTTATCTCTCTTCTGAGACCATTCTATTAAAAGTCTTCAGTTATATCAATGCAAGAATTAAGTATATACACCTTTCAGCTTTTGACTGAAATTATTTCATTTCTCTAGGCACTTGAGACAGTAGCCTATTCCATTATCTGTGAAAGGTTCTTCATAGATGCTGAGACACCTTCTCTCATTTTCTTCCATTTTGACCATTTACTCAGATGCTTCTTTGCTTATATGCTGCAGCCTTCCCCATCACCTTTTAAAAATTATTCTCTTTAGAATATATAAGGAGCACAAACAGATCCATAGGAAAAAATCTAATAATCCAGTCAAAAAATGGGCAGAAGATTTAAATGGATATTCTCAAAAGAACACATACAAATGGCAAACAGGCATATGAAAATGTGCTCAACATCATTGATTATAATAAAAATGAAAGTTAAAACTACAGTGAGATATCTTGTCACCAGTTAAAATGACTTATATCCAAAACACAGGCAATAACAAATGCTAGTAAAGATGTATAGAAAAGGGAACACTTATACACCCCTGGTGAGAATTTGAATTAGTACAACCACTATAGAGGACAGTTTGGAGTTTCCTCAAAACACTAAGATCAGAGCTACCATATGATCCAGCAATCCCTCTGCTGGGTATCAGTATATCAGAGAGATATCTGTATTCCCATGTTTGTTGCAGCACTGTTTGCAATAGCCAACATTTGGAAGCAACCTGTCTCCATAAACAGATGAATGGATAAAGAAAATGTGGTACTTACACTTACACACAATGGAGTACTATTCAGCCATAAAAAACAATGAGATTCTGTTATTTGAAACAACATGGATGGAACTGGAGATCATTATGTTAAGTGAAATAAGCCACCCACAGAAAGAAAAACATCACATGTTCTCACTTATTTGTAGGATCTAAAAATCAAAGCAATTGACTTCATGGACATAATGAGTAAAAGGATGGTTACCAGAGGCTAGGAAGAGTAATGGGGGGATGGGAGGGAAGTAGGGATGGTTAATGGGTACCAAACAAATAGTAGGAGAGAATGAATAAGACCTACTATTTGATAGCACGTCAGAGTAAATATAGTCAATAATAAATATACATTTAAAAAATAATTACAATACTATAACTGGATTTTTTGTAACACAAAGGATAAATGCTTGAGAGGATGGATACCCATTTCCCATGATATGATTATTACATATTACATGCCTATATGAAAAATGTAATATGCCCCATAAATGTATATACCAACTATATACACAAAAAATTAAAATTAAAAAATATTCTATTTTTAAAATCCATATATCTTATTGTATGTTTCTTCTAGAGGCACCTGCTCTACCCTTATGCCTTCAAAAACTACCTATTTGTTGATAAATTATTTCAGATTTCTCTCTTGGGGTTTATAACTGTCAATAGCTACTCATTTTTTGGTTTGATATCGCTGACTAGCTGCTGCATGTTACTTCACACTGGGTAAATCCAACAGACCCATTTGATCATCCAACAAGAAAAAAGGAGTTAGCCCAGTTTTTTTCCCTTTGCTGAATGTTCCACGTTCGAACAGCCTCTAATTTTGTAAATGATATGATTTCTCATCCATAATATCTCATCTTTCACCTAAAAACCCATGCTGTTCTCTTTGCTCAATATCTCACCATCTCTCACCTGGATAATTGTAATGGACTCCTACCTGGTTTCTCAGCTTCAAGTCTTATATCCTCAGATCTGTCCTGTACTCTGCTGTCAGTAAGGCTTCTAAAATACAAAACTGATAATTTTGTTCTCTTTCATTGTTTTGGTCCATTTTCTCCTGAATCAGGTATGTATCATGGCAAATGGGGGCCCTTCATTATCTGGCTCTGTGCTTTCCTTTCACTCTGTCCCGCCTTGCGGTTTGAACTTCAAGCACCCTGAATTCTTACCAGTTTTCAGAAGATAACAAACTCTGTTGTGTTGTTGTGTCTTTATATCATTGCCAATTCTATTATCTTTCTCTAGAATGTCTTCCTCTCAATAGGAACATTTGCTTTTTTTCTTCCCAGGACTTTGTTTAAATATTGCCTTTTCTAAAAAATTCCTTGACCACCCCTTCCTTCCTTCCTTCCTTCCTTCCTTCCTTCCTTCCTCCCTTTCTTTCTTTCTTCTCTTTCTTTCTTCTCTTTCTTTCTTCTCTTTCTTCCTTTCTCTCTCTCTTTCTTTTTGAGACGGAGTTTCACTCTTGTTGCCCAAGCTGGAGTGCAATGGCACAATCTCGGCTCACCACAACCTCTACCTCCCGGGTTCAAGCAATTCTCCTGCCTCAGCCTCCCAAGTAGCTGGGATTACAGCCATGAGCCATCATGCCCAGCAATTTTTTTGTATTTTTAGTAGAGACAGGGTTTCTCCATGTTGGTCCCGCTGATCTCAAATTTCTGACCTCAGTTGATCCACCCACCTTGGCCTCCCAAAGTGCTGGGATTACAGGCCTGAGCCACTGCACCCAGCCAACCACCTCCTTCTCAGAAGGAATTTACTCAGCTTTATTTCAGTATTACTTACATTGTAACATTTGTGTGCATCAATATTGCAGTCCTAATAATTCACTTTACAACTACAAAATGGGAATAACACAGACCTCTGAAAATTGCTGGGAGTATAAAATGAGATCAGTATGTGAAAATGCCAGGAACATAGCAGGTGCTCAGAAAAGCAGGAACTTTTTTTTTTTCTATCTGTATATTTGCAGAAACTGACTATCTCTGGAGGAATTTTTGTTATTTTTATTAGTTTCTCTAATTAAACGGTTGCTTTTGCACCATTTCTCTAATATAAAATTAAAAAACAAATTTTATTTTGAAGTGTCTGTATGTTTGGAAGATAATGACAGAATTGTGAATGCTGGTGCCTGGATATACAAAGACCAACACCTATCAAGGTGTTTCTTACATTTCTTTTCCAAAGATAGCAATTACTGAATATTTAATTGCTGCATTAAGAATTGCTGGTTATCGGAACTTGATAACCAGTAAGAGAGGAGGGAAAAGGAAGAAGGAGTCGTGGGGTCTACCCTTTTTGCTTATCTTTTCCTTTCCAACACACCTGCCACTTCAAATCACCCTCATTTACCCGAGACTGGCACAGATGCAGGAGAAATAGTAAGAAAATCTTTTTTAGTCCAGGCTCTCTATTGGTGATACTGTTTATATTTAAGACACGAGTAAAATGAGGTTTGCTTAAAACAAATGCCTAGGGTAGCTTCCTGTGAATATGAGATACATTTAGGTTGGACATAGTTAGGTTCAATATTTCTCTTATTCTGTAAAGTCACTTTAAGTCAAAATCATGTTATCTGAAATACAAATTAATTAACACATCCTATTTAACAAAAGAAAATGTCAAGGTCTCCTAAGCTAATTAGTGATTCATCTTTCTCAACTATCACTTTTCATCCACAATTAGAGAGAAAGCTTTTGATTGTTGTAGCTGTCATTTTTCTTTTCATAAGTTGCAAAACATGTACTAGGACACATCTTTGGTGAACATATTGTCATCTACCAATATAATGGCACATTCATTTTTTTCATCAAAATGATAAAGTCTTTTGATGAACATATCCTTTGATTTTATAAAAGTGATCAGGTTTCCAGTCTAGTGACTGCAATTTTAAAGGGATTCATTAAACACAGTGGACTAATTATCTTGAGCAATCATCTTTCTCTGAGTTTTGAAAAGCCAGTCCAAAAGTGAATTTTATTATAGAGTTATTACAGAGAAAGATCTTAAAGTACAAAAGCAGTATTTGAAAGGCAGTGTAAAGTGAAATAAGCATAGCTCTATAATCATGTTAGGATCACAAAAGTTTAATCCTAAATCCACCATTAAATTGACATTGACTCTTCAACATGAACGAGTTACAAGGTGATGTGCAATAAACAATGTGTAGATGAACATCAAGGGTTTTTAGACTGAACTGTGATGTACTTCAATCAACTCCCCAGGTATGCCTCACTTTGAAAACAAACTCATAAATTAACTCCATGGGAGGCAAACACAACCAAATCTTTCTCTAGCATCTGGATCAAATGTTTTTCCATCTTTTCTTTGGTTTGTGCACACTTATTTAGAGAAGGTAAAAGACAGGTCAGGCGTGTGACTGTGACCTGTACTAGAATGTACTAGAACTGTCAGGAAAGCAGTTTTGATTTGAAAAATTGCTTTCAAAAGAGTCTGAAAATAAGTAATTGAAACTAAAGTGGAAAATATACTGAAAGTTAATAGTGTAAGTTGAGTGAATAATTTCTTGCTCAAATATACTTGGTTTAATGGCTCACAGTATAAAATACAATTATTGTAAATTAATAGCCTATTCTTCTAGTGTTTTGGAATATGTATGTTAATTTCAGGAAGCCTCATAAGTGCTGTTTTTCTCATGGCAATGAAACCAACTTAACCCTAACCTTAAATTGGGACTTAACAAAAGGATGCATCTCAACAATCTCATAACACGATTCTGGTTTGAATCACTTTCTTGGCTTTGGCCTCAGACTCTCTTCAGCTCCAGACCCTGGTTCAAACATCTTCTAAATGCTCTAAAGTTCTTCAAAGAAAAAGGTTTGTCACTGACTTTCTTATCTTCTTAATGCAAATCAACAGACTGCATTCTCTTTAAATTAATGGCACTGCCCTCCGAATAATCTTCCCTGCTACAATTCTCAGAGTGCTCTTTAGTCCTCTTCCTCCCTTAGCCCTCCACACCCATTCCCTCACCTGCTAGCTTCATCTCTGAAATACCTTTCAGATCATTTTCTCTTTTCTAGTCTCAGGACCATTGTGTCAATTCCTGCTCTCACCTTCTCTGACCTTGATTATTGCTCTTGTTTTCTAACTGATGTATTTGCTTCACCCTTACCTATGTTAGTTTTTCTTTTAACTGCCACCAACTTAATGGAATAGAATACAAATCATCTTCATCTTGCTTAAATACCTACTTTTTCTTGATGAATTATAGTTTACACTCATTAACATATGTTAGTGTATGACCCCAAACTATTTTCCTAAGGGCATCTCTTGCACTTGTTACTTCTCTTTTCCAGCCCAACTTTTCATCCTCCATGTCTCTGCACAACCTTTCTTTCTATTAAAAATTCCCTTTCATGACTTTACTTATACCTTTCTCTACCTGTCACATTGATAGTCATTTTAAGACAGTTAAAATGTTCCATCTCTGTGACACATTTATTAAGATCCCAATAAAAATTGAACCTCCCTCTATATTGTGAACCTCATCAATAGTTTGAGAAAATATTTCTCATATCATATAATACAGAGATTATCCCTAAACTTGGTAATGCCCAGAATAACTTGAGGAATTTTAAACAACAGAATTTCACATATAGATTCCACTATAAATTTATGAGTTATTATTCTGAAGATGAGGTCCTAGAAGCTCCCCAATACCTTGAAAGGTATGAATTTACTAGGCCATCTCTCTATTCCCAATCTCCTGGATGATTCTTTGCACAAAAAATGTATGTTAATGAGTAGTTGTAAAATAAAAGATGAACTCATTAGTTATTTAGTTTTTCATTCAAATCTACAAGCTCATTCTTCCCTACTCTCCAACCAAAATCTGGAGGTAGGTTGGGCTAGTGTCTACTGAAACTTGACAAGGGTATTTGGAGATCCTTTGGCTAACAGACCTCTGTAGTGTCCAACAGACCCTGTTAAAGTGAATTGAGCAGGGGCTTTAGAAGTAGAACTGGATTCATGCTTGGCTCTACTTTTTTTAATACTATGATCTTGGACACATTACCTAATCAGACTGAGCCCCAGTTACTTCACATGTAAAATGGTGATTACATTAAATGCTACAGAGAAGAGAGTAGGGATAATTAAATTAAAAGAGATGGTGAAGGTAAAGCATGGAACAGGGTGGGCATGTATCATATGGAGGTTCCTGTTACAACAAATCTTTAGTCATTTTCACTAACTTCATGAGTTAATGTCTGATGATAGTCCATCAATAAACACTTTCTTCCAATATTTAACACATTAAATCTGTAACTATAGGCACAGAATTTTGCTCACCAACTTGAAATAAGATATACAGCTCTCACTCAATTATCATTCAAGAGGAAAACATCAAGGGTAGAATAACTCTGCATCTGTGGTCTACAATTCTGCTTTAGTCTAGGGAAGGTTAAAGAATGAAGACCAATTTAGGGAATATAAAATATTTGGGAAAGTCTTTAAACACCTATGCTTTGTACATGGCCGCTGGAACACTTTCTGAGCTCCCAAAGGAAAGAAAAGTCCACTCATACTAATATGTGGTTAAAGACATCTCTAGCTGAGCGATGATATAAGAACATTTGTATGATGGAATCATGTTGTAGCATTTATATCTACTCATCACTCTCCCAATCTTGATACATTTGAACAATAGTAATTCCAAGGTCAGCCATATCATTTAGAATATTCCATTGTTAAACATATTTCAGAGGAAGTTATTAATTGATCATTGTTCCATTTTAATTTGGCTAAGAAAACCTATCATTTTGGCAACTGTACTTTGAGACCATGCTTCACATATTTTTGTTTACATTCTACATGTGTGCCTGTGTGCAGTAAATCAGGCTCAATAGTGTCTTTCCTGTCACATTCCATCATGTCACACTAATAAAATTTGACATGCTCAGGGATGTGGTGATGAGTAACCATATGTGATGACACCTTGGGCAATGCTTAAAAATGATGTTCTGTGGTGGTTTCAAAACCTTATGTATACTTCCAAGTTGTCTAAGTAACCCTAACTAAATACATTGTTCCAGCCATGAAAAGATTAATTTAGTTCTTTAGCACCAATGTCACTAAAAGAAATCAACATTTAAACTGATTAGTCATCACTAAATAACACAGGATCATAAAATAGAGTATACCTAATTTTTCAAAAAAGCTATACCATATCTCATGTGAACGAGCAGACCAAAGCTGTAAGACACTGATAAGGAAAAACAAAGACATTTATCACAGGTTTAAAATTATAATCATTTGGGATTTTTGTGGTTGTTGTTAGCTTTTTTATTATAATGTCTCCTAATATAGTCATTATTTCTATAACTACTAATCTGGCTTCTGAGCTAAATCCCCTCTTCATGCTAAGAACATCATATCATCTAGTCTTTGTCAACATTCTGCATCATTATTCCCATTTACTAGTTGACGAAATAGAGGCTGAAGAAGTGAAATTGACAAGCTGAAATTCACATAGCTAATAAGCAGAATTAAAACTAGGATTCAGATATTTTGTGCTGTGTCCAAACACTGCAATTTCCAGATCCTGCCAGTCTCTTGTGCCCCTTGGAGCTGAACATTTTCCCAGGACACCATATCCTTGTGTGGGACTCTAACCACCTTTCCTGGAGAGATTGCCTTGTGGTTAGGAATCTCTTCACCAAGAGAAGAAGGGCTAGAGACCTCTATCTGAGAACTGAGAGCTGACTCCTACAACTGTGCGGAGAAACCTCCGCAGCCTGTGAAAGCACATTGGGCAAGCCTGCTCTGATTAATAGCATATTATGATTTCTGAAGTGAAGCAGTCTCTAAAACCCAGGAGGATACATCTAGAAGAAGTCCTGTTTACACTCTTCTTGAACCTATATATAGTAGATTTGGTGCTAAGCTTTGAAAATGAAGCCAACAGAACATTACCTGGTGACATGATCTCAATAGTCTACATTTTTTTTTTTTTTTTTGTATTTTTTTAGTAGAGACGGGGTTTCACCGTGTTAGCCAGGATGGTCTCCATCTCCTGACCTCGTGATCCGCCCGTCTCGGCCTCCCAAAGTGCTGGGATTACAGGCTTGAGCCACCGCACCCGGCCAATAGTCTACAGTTTTATATCAAAAACCACTTCCCCATTGGGATAAACTAATCCACATGAAACAATGACTTATAATATAAATATAAGTAATATAAACCATTCCTGATTTTACTACCATTTAACTTGGAAGTATGAAAGTGGAATATATACCGTAGACTATTGAGATCATGTCACCTAGGTAATGTTCCATTGGTTTCATTTTATACATATTCTTTTACAGAGATGGAGTTTCACTATGTTGCCCAGACTGGTCTCAAAGTCCTGGGCTCAAGCAAACTTCCCACCTTAGCCTCCCAAAATTCTGGAATTACAAGGCCTGAACCACCACATCTGGCCTTAATAGGAAAGATTTTGTAAAGAACTTTTTGCTTTTTATGGATAATTGGTAAAATATCGTAATATCTGGTTCAAAGTTGACATTATATATTCCAGTTTGGAGAGATATTATCAAAACATCCACTCATATGTTTTTTATTTGTAATACTTTTTCTGATCTAGAAAATGCAATATCATAGTGATTTTTAAGGGTAATTTCTGTAGCAATATGAGATAGTAAATTTTATGCACATTATATATAATTTATCATAAACAGCATGTTGATAATGATCTACACAGATAATGAATGGATAATGTGATGAATAAGAGGAACACATTTAGGATTTGTCATATGCTACGTAATCTTTAAAAAGCTAATAATGTTCTTCATTCTCTAGTTTCAAATTAGTATCTGTGTATTTCAGTCTGTAGCATGTGGACAACATTCCTATTTGGGGGTGGGGGGGAAGTCTTATTGAATGTGAATATAATTTACTACAACTGGTCACCATTTTGTAACAAGTATAGACACACATCTCCCTAGCCCACTTTCTTTTCCTTTTTTTTAAACATTCAATTCCCCAATGAGTTCTGAAGATTTATCATGATTTCATCTCATAAACAAATGCAAAACTTCAAATATTGGCATTGAAAATGACTATGAAGATACCATCTTACCCTGTAGTTTTTCCAAGTGCATTTTATCTGTCTAACCAAAGTCAAATTCCTAAAGAGCTTTTGGCCTAAAATAGAATCTAGAAAATATAGTTCATTTGTTGATTCAATGCAATGTAAGGTAGATCTGAAATAAAATTCCCAGTTGTTTAGGAAAAATATCCTAATACTTTTCATTTACTACTACCTTTAATTTTGTTCCTAAAGTGAAACCACAGCTACCAGCAAAAGCATTTGTTGGGTTGAACTTTCATAGTTAAAGTCACGCATGGGAGCTCAGTATTTTTTAACTTACAAGCTTTGTTTGTTGAACGCCACTTTATGAATTGTGAAATCTTGTTTCTGTTATTCCTTTTTTCTTTTGATTTTTTTGGCGGGGATGAGAAGTAAAGGGCTTAATTTATCAATTTTTTGCCTTCAGGACAGAGAAATTATTAAAGAATCAGCCAAAGGCAATGGCTTATTATGTGTTTTATGAAAAATAGGAAAGAGAGTTAACTCTAATGTTTCCATTTCATTTAGTGTTATCTTTTTTTCTTTGCTTATCTGTTTGATTTCTATCACTTGCGGGTTATCAGTAATAAGTCTAGTCAAAAGCAGTTACAACGGAAACAGTGTTGGTCATTTTTAGCAAAAAATATATTTTTAGTAATTTATGAATTTTCAGTGACTAAAGTTGAAGTGGGTAGTAGAGCAGTGTGTTGAACCTATAACTGTTTCATAAACATTTTCTGCATAGATCTTCAATTGAAAAGAGATGATAATTCTAAATGCAGGCATCATCCTTTAAATCAATTAGATATATTTTCTTCTTTTCTTTTTTTCTTCTTATTTCCTTCCCCTATTCATTTTTTCTTCCTTTGTTTCTTTCTTCTTGCTCTTCTCCCTCCATTCTTTCCCACTAATAGGTTGGCAAATATTAGCTGATATTTTACGCAAGGGAATGACCATTTTACATTTTGTTAGTTTGAAAGGATTTATTAATTCTACATCTAAATTACTATCTCTCAAATAATGCTTTTTCAAGCATTCTTCAAGAGCTTTAAAATGTACCACCCAAAATACTCATTTTGTTATAAAATGAGCTTTGATAACACTACATATTCTACTATAAAATAACCTCATTAGCATGCAAATGACTCCTAGAATTACTATAGTAAAAAAACCTGATTAAAAATACCCCTTTCTTGACTATTACCATCATGTGACACTGTGTTTCCAGGACAGTAATTTGAAAAACACTAAACTGAGCCAATTGTAGTTATATGTTAGGACCCATATGTTCTCACAAGTGCCCTGTTTCTTTTTACTTTGAAAGAAACTATCATGGAAAACTGGGGGGAAAGTGGGTAAATAAACTTAGGTGGATTGGTATTTTGTAAAGCAATCAAAATGCTAGACAATTCTGTGTCTGTTGCCATAGACTGAATGGTCAACTTACAGGGAGAAGAACTCAGGAGTTTACATGAAGCTCTTATTTTGGTGGTTGGCATAGAGACACAATAGGTACACAATCTGTGGTTTTGTTACTCTTGATGATGATGTTACTTACTGGTAACACTCTCCACCATGTCTTTAAACAATACTGAAAATGTGTTCCCATGTGTTTACTGTATATCAAAATTAGCTTTATCTTTACCATTTTTATTAAGAATTTTCTAAAATTTCTTCTCTTTCATGTTGTAATCATATAATTCTGATGTATTAGATATACAGTATAACATTGTATTGCTGTCTGAAGTATTAAAATAATATCTATAAACTATTAGATATCGGTACCATTGTCTCTAGGCTAAATAATGAGATTAAGAATAATAAAAGCACAAATGTATTTAGTGTTTTTTTATTTGTCTTGCTCTATACCATATATTTTACATATGTCACATAACATATGTTATTTAATCCTCAGAACAGCCATATGAGGCACATATTTCTGTGTTACTTGAAAATATGAAGAAAATGTGATGCATTAAGAGTTAATAACTTACCCATTGTCACAAGGCTGTTGGGTAGAACTTTCAGTATTCAAATCTTGGTCTATCATATTCAAAATTGGTGTTCTAAACTGATTATTCTGCTTCATGCTACAACTAGATGGCTAAAAACAGAAATCAGTTTGACTTTGGAGTGCTTTTCTGCCATTCTTATGGTATGAAATTTTAAGCATAATTGGGGTATTACATTTACCACTCAGCTATCTCTGAATTTCGAGTGTTCTGCTAATGAGACATAGACTATACAGATGGTGAAATGTCTCGGGTTTATACAATAGATAGAGGATACACAAAGAATGACTTCAGAAGGTGATACATGCAAGCAGGTTAAATTGAATTGAAGAATAAAATGATAAAATTGTATTTCACAAAAAAGAAAAACATAAGAAAATTGCAAAGCAGAATGGGAGAAACCAAGAACAAATGAGAAAGCTTTTTTGGCACATTTGTCAAAAAATGTATATATTTTAATTTTTTGGAAGGCAGAATCCCTTAAGACAGGAATTTTATCATGTAACTTAAGGGAAGACATATGTGCTAACCCGTGTCATGCTAAAATTAATAAACACACTATACATAAAATTAAATGTCTTTATATATACAGTCTGTAAAGAACTCTTGCACTTCAAACCGAAGATTTGGTTTAAAGAATGTGATTATGAAGTACTATATCTAGTTTAGACTCCCGGAACCAGAATTAAAAGGAAACTTCAACTTGGTTCAACTTTTCTTAGGAACCAGGAAGTAAAACAAACTAAGCATACAGTTATACTGTTAGACACTTTCAGTAAAGAAATGAGAGTTTCTAAACAGAATCACTGTATCTCAATGTTGACCTATTGTATATCATACCATGTGTTTGTTATCAGAATGTGTTTTGGGAAAGTTTTACAAAACATTTTAATATATACCTTGAAAATGACATTTTATTTGTATATAAGTTTTATATTACTGGTGGCTATTTTCTGTTAAAAAATGATTTCAGAATGTCATCACAGTTTCCACAATTGTGAAAAAGACTTTCTAGATTGTATCCTATCCCCTGGCATCCACGAATGCAATGTCTTCAAGTTAGACTGCTTAGTGTGCAATTATTTTATTGAATATTCATTTTTGTGCATTGGGTTTCCAACATAAAGTGAATTCCTCTGCTTCAAGAAAATATAGAACTTAATCACCAAATTGTACATTTGACCTTTGAACAATGTGGGAGTTAGAGGCACCAAACCCCTGCACCGTCGAAAATCCATGTATAATTTTAAAATATAACTATTAATAACCTGCTGTTGACAGGAAGTTTTACCACTAACAATCAACACATATTTTATATGTTATGTGTATCAAATACTGTATTCTTGCAATAAAGTGAGCTGGAAAAAAAATGTTAGTAAGAAAATCATAAGGAAAATAAATTTATAGTACTCTAGTGTATTTATCGACATCTTAAGTTTGTGTTGTCTATTTGCAAGACGAATCGTCTGTCTGTAATAGTATGCAACCACAGCTGCAGATTTCAATCCATGGTACATATCAAGCAATTCAACTTTTTCTTGTAATATCATGACTTTTCTCTGATTTTTGAGAGTACTTCCAGCATCACTATTGGTGCTTTATGTAAGTCCCACAGCATGATTTAAGGTTTATGGTATTGCGCTAAACATGACAAAAAGTATGTGAAAACTGGAGAGATCACTTTTTACTTCTATACACAATTTATTGGAGAGATGAACTTCCCAAGTGGAGATGATTAGCAGATTCTTGTAATATTTGAGCTCACCATAATAGTAGTGGGAGAGGGCTATTAAATTATTACAGCAGTATATATGTACCACAGTTATTGTTTATCCAGTTATGATTTAATATTGCATCTTTACATTTGGTTATATTTCTCTGGGCTGTGAATGGTACCATGTAGGGTCGGTATTTGTGTGAATGAGTTTTCATAAATTTTAACTTTTTAAAATAGATTTGTGTATATCTTAAATGATAAAATTGCCTAATTTTTGCATGTATTTTATGCATTTATGACATACCTTTTCCTTTTATCTATATTCTTAGACTATGTGGTTTGTCTGCTAGTTTTTTTGAATTGCCACAAATCTCCAAAAAACTTTCCAGTATATTTCTAGAAAATAATTCATGTATGGGAGGCCGAGGCCGGTGGATCACCTGAGGTCAGGAGTTTGAGACCAGCCTGGCCAACATGGTGAAACCCTGTCTCTACTAAAAATTTAAAGAAAATAAATAAATTAGCCGGGCGTGGTGGCAGGTGCCTGTAATCTTAGCTACTGGGGAGGCTGAGGCAGGAGAATTGCTGGAACCCAGGAGGTGGAGGTTGCAGTTAGCCGAGATTGTGCCATTGCATTCCACCCCGGGTCGACAACAGCAAGACACTGTCTTAAAAATAAATAAATAAATAAATAAATAAATAAACAGATAGATAGATAGATAAAATAATAATAATAATAATCCATGTATAAGGGAACTCTCGCAGTTCAAACTTGTGTTGTTCAAGAGTCAACTGTATTTTGAACAAAGTAACCAATTCTTGAAAAATGAAGTTGGAATATAAGCAGGGTGTACTTTCTATAATGCTTTTAAAGGATTGTGAACAATTGGGAAAAGAGTTTCTAGAATTAAAGAATGACTTTTATAAGGAGAATAAAAGAAAATACTGCAGTAAAATGCCTTAGAGTTTGAACTCTGCATTTTCCAGCTCAGGTGAAACTGCAAATTATGGTAGCTATTATTGAACTAAGCTAGAATCTCAAACAGAACAATGAGAGGTTCAAATAGTGACTGCTAATTTATATAACTTGTCATAAAGTTCCTTATTATATAAGTAACCTCATCTTTTATTGTATCTTAAATACAAACTAAAGAAACCACAAAATAAGATCTTCTGTAGCAATAACAGTAAAGCAAAATAATCATTAAAGCATAGAGATGAAGATTTAACAATATCATACCGTGTCTATTTAAACAGAAATAGTACATTGTACTTGACTTGGAGTACCAATAATGTTTATTTAAGCTTGCTTCTATTCAGTGAAATGATTAGGGACACTAACTGTCTTGTTAGCAAAGAAAGCCTTATCCACAGAGAAAAGAAAATAACTATCCCAGTACTCTTTCTCAGAATGGGCATTTTTCTTCTATTTTTCTCTTTGTAGCCTTTATAGTATTTATAAACTGATTATCATAAGCTTTTTCAGTAGTAACTCCTGTTAAGAAAACACAAATCAATGGTACTAAAATAACTTAAAGCTACAGGAAATCTTTTTGGTGTGTTTGTGCATATGTGTGTGTGTGTGTGTGTGTGTGTGTATCTATATATGCAGATATATCTATATATGCAGATATATAGTATATATACAAACTGTTCCACTGCATTATTTTAGCATATCTGTGAGCTAAACTGAAGGAGGGAAAAAGTAAAATGATTCAGCTATAGTTCTACTAATATACTTAATTTTTATTTATTTTAGGTGTTTAGGAGCAAATTTTATATTCTTTGCTCTGTGCCTCAAAAGTCCTAGTGGGCAGAGAAAACTTTTCTAGCTAATGCTATTGGAACTTGTGGTCAGTTGGTTAATAAAAAGTAACCCCTTAAAGCTGTAAATTTTGAGATGATATATACAGAGCTTACCATTTTAACTTAGACTATCCCTGAATCTCTTGTAGTAGAGCTGAATTTTTTTTTTTTTTCCCCCACGGGCCTGCTCATGCTCAAAGTGGAGTTGCACATTGTCTTTTCTTGCATAAAGCATATCCTTATTCATCAAAAATAACTACTAATTTGGGTTCTTCAAAGTACAATGAGAACTTAATTGATACTTGTGAAGCTATATTTTTACAGGCGGTTCTTTGTTCTTAGAACTCCCAAGATGGGGGTGGGCTGCTCCCAAGATGGCAGCAAGCCTTTTGTTCTCTGACCTGGGGTTCTTGGCCTCACGGATTCCAAGGAATGGAAACTTGGGCCATGCAGTGAGTGTTATAGCTCTATTAGAAGCCATGGGTCACAGAAGAGAACCGTGGAACCCAGTGACTAGGGTTCAGCTCAATTAGGACGAACCTGGGCACTTAGCCTTGTGGGAACAATGGTGAGCCTTTAGCCTGATTGGGAGCAGCAATGGGCGCCTCGCTGGATCAGGAGTGCAGCGGACACCCTGCCAGATCCAGGGGGGTGAAAGTCAATGATGGGTCTGCGATGGTGGCGAACAGCAGTGGTGGACAGTGAGCAAAAGCTCAGCTTGAGCCGGAACAAACACAGACCAGAAGAGTGTGCAGTTGCAAGATGTAATAGAGTGAAAACAGAATTCCCATAGGGGACCCAAAAGGGTTTCCCCCCAAGAGGGGTTGCCACTCCCAGCTCAAATGCCTGGGGTTTATATCCCAATCATTGTCCCTCTACCCGTGCTCTTAGGCAATATATGATTTGACTATTTCTTTACCTCCTGCTTTTAGCCTAATTTGTATTTTAGTGAGCCCTTTTTACTACCTGATTGGTCGGATGTGAGCTGAGTTACAAGCCCTGTGTTTAAAGGTAGGTGTGGTCACCTTCCCCAGCTAGGCTTAGGAATTCTTAGTTGGCGTAGGAAATCCAGCTAGTCCTGTCTGTCAATATGAATGTAAAATCTTTCTAGATTAATACTATTTCCTCAATATTCTAAGGTCATTGTTCTCATACGTAATTCAATAATATCTATTCCTGAGCCTTTCCAGAGCACTGAACCTAGTTTTCATAGAAATAACTCTTTCATTTCAAAAATATTTTCTCAATAAATGAAATATTCAATTAAATTATATAATTAGAAGTAACAAGTATAACTGCCACAAACAGGTTGGGGAAGAAATATATATTCTTATAAGCATACAGGCTTGGATGGTGGGAAGTCAAGTTCTCAAGTGCCCAAGGATGGTATAGTCTTCACCTCATCCAAGCTCTAGATACTGTGGTTTACAGAGAAATAAGAAGCTATTGGTAAGCCTGCAAGTCAGTTCTTTAGGGATAAGTTAAGAGAGTTTTACTGAAAATTTCAAAGACCTTGGATAAAATAAGTAACCAACTTTTAATACACTTCAAATATACTTTAACATTCTGTTTGGACACTTAGAACCCAGACAGAGAAGATCTGTGGAATAGTTATTTAGAAGGCATGCATTTACTGATTTTAAAATGAAGTCACTAAACACTTTATTTTCTTTATGAAATTTTGTATGAAAACACATTTCAAGTTGAAATAGGTATGACCAGAAATACAAAATTTTACTCATTTCAAAATAGGGAAAAATGGACATTTTATCTCATTTAGGCCACAGTGATATTTTAAGTTTTATGTCATGGCCCGAATTGATTTACCTAACCAATGAAAGTGTCAATCCATTGCCTTTGTAGATGCAGAAACTATGACCTTGTTCTTTGCAATAGTGAACACAAATGACAAACTACTTCTAGAACTCCCTGAGCATGGGTAAATCATTGTTATTAAGCCCATGAAATGTGAAAAGTAGAGGTTTCTTTCTTTTAGTTTTTATCTGCAGTGAGCTGGGAATATTGAAGTTGAGGAAATTGTAGGGAGAAGTGTTGGACAGTCTACCTCCTTCAGTAGAAGGACTCGTGAGTCTCCAGCAGAATCAAGCTTTGTAACACAGCCTCTTACTGAGGCTGAAGTTTTTGTTTTCTTGTTGCTTTTTATGTGCTTGTTTATTTGGTTTTCCCTGAGGTCCTTGCTGTGGTGGTAGGTTTGTAAAGAAAAAGTCACATGATCCCCATTATACTGTTTGAAGAAAAACAGAACACTCAGCTCTGCTTCAACACTTTCTCCCCTACAGGTGCCACCAGCAGCAGCACTCTGCCAGTGGGCTTTCCCAAGTTACCTCTGTTCTTCTGCCTTCACAGTTCACAGATGGGTTTCCTCTGCTTCAACAATACTTTGCCCATTCAAAAACCAACCATTTTTTTACTCATCTTTCACCTCTCAGCCCAAAAACAAACATCTCCTGGCCTTGCATTATTTACCCAAAAAATCTGGCATGATCAAACCCTGGGCTTATTCTTGGTAGGATTAACACTATGGAATAAAATGCACCAGGAAGAAAAGTGTTTATATGAATGACCTGTGAGGCTGGTCTGCCTCTAGCCTGAACTGAACTGTGGTTTCTGGTCAATTTATAACATGTGGTTATTGTGTAAATTTCTGTTTAAAAATGCAACAGCAGCAGTAACAAATTATTTGGGGTTCAAAGTATGCAAGTCATTAGGGCATTTACATCTATTACTTTATTTGTTCCTTGTAGTAACTCAGTGAAGTAGGCACAAATAATAGCTCCTTCTTATTATTATTATTTTGAGACAGAGTATTGCTTTGTTGCCCAGGGTGGAGTGCAGTGGCGCTATCTTAGCTCACTGAAAACTCCACCTCCCGGGTTCAAACATTTCTTCTGCCTCAGCCTCCTGAGTAGCTGGGACTACAGGCTCGTGCCACCACACCTGGCTAATTTTTGTAGTTTTAGTAGAAACTGGGTTTCATCATGTTGGCCACGCTGGTCTCAAACTCCTGACCTCAAGTGATCCACGCGCCTTGGCCTCCCAAAGTGCTGGGATTACGGGTATGATCCCCAGGTGTGGGCAGCTCCATATTATTATAGATTAAAAGACTATGGCTTTGGGGGATTAATTTGTTCAAATTCCCAATAGCTAGTGTCGGCAAATGCGATCTGAGCCTGGGTCATCTTATTTTGAAATCTGAGATCTTAATCCTGAAAGACGGTTGCTTTCTCTAATTAATCATTGAGTTATTTTAGACTTGGGGGAACTCTGAGATGCCAAACAATAGGATTTTGAAATCACAGAAGGATCTATTTGAAAGACAGTCCCTGACACTTAGAGAAATGGATTTGTTGTATAATTAACCTAAAGTAAGGGGTGATTGGCAAAAGATGTCATGGTCTCATCAAACCCTATAGCTGAAAGGGCACTTTGAGTTCTTGGCACTATATAATAAAATCAGACAAAGAAAGGAAGCATGACAGGTTGTGAGTTAGTAACTATGACACTCAGAGACCAATTGAAGAGAGAACATTCTAGAATATCTGGATGAGGATTTAGAGTATGTCATTTGATTTGTAAAATATGACTTTTTGACAACATTCAAGAGAATAGTTCCAGCAAAAGATGGAAGAGGGCACCAGTTTGCAGTAGTAAAAGAGTAAATGGGAAGTGAGAAAATGACAGCAGTTAGTATAATCTACCTTTCAAAATGTTTAGCAAGATATCCCACGTATGCACTTCAGTTAAGCCAAAATCATGTTGAGAGTGATTGTGGCTATGTCAGTCAAGTCAATCTGTACATAGGAGGTCACCTACCATACTCCTTATTGATTTTTCCCTCCTATGAAATTCTGTTCTTTTGCCTTGTCAAGTGTTTTCCTAACTGCACAGCCACTTTTTCTCCTTCCTGAATACAGTAAACTAAAAATTTCTTTCTGTCATGTTTTATAGCAATGTAGCAAATTTAATGTTCTTAATATACCCTTGTAGAACTTGAAAATTGAAATATAGGTATTTATAAATAACCAGAATTTATTATGGTTAAGCAAAACTCAGGGAATTGTATCTCACTTATAATTTGAAATTTAAATCATTTGAATCTTCCTTTTTCCATCTCATTTTGAAGTAATAAAACATGATCTTAGCTTTGAAATTGGTCTTTGACTAGAATAAAAATTTAAGTAAACATTTTGATGCACTAGTAGTGTATATTTCACTCTCAGCTGCCCTCAAAAGGAATAAGCTTTAATAAGCAGAGCTAATTTCATCACAGTACTTGGTGAAAATGCATTCAACAGAAGGTAAGGAGTACGTCTAGTGGTACCAAAAAAAACCAGGGCTTCGAAAGAAGAAAATTCAGGGCAGTGATTAAAAAAAAAAAAAAAAAAAAAAAAATGAGGCTGCTGCATGAGCCCTCCTGGGGTATGAATGAATCCTTTGAACCTTTCTGTTTCACATTATTTAACAAAGGACCTAAAATTAATGGTAATACCTCTTTGACTCAAAAAGTTAATCCCTGACTGTGTGAAACATGTGTCTGGCTCGCCTTATAAAGCTAGATTCAACATTATGAGATTTTACTTTATAATCCACCCCACACCATTCCACAGTAATTTCCTCTCTTCCCTGTATTTATTAATTATTATAGAGGTAGCTTTTAAAATTTACCTGATTTTAATATTTGACTAAGTTAAATTATCTTAAATTTTAGAATATCACATAAGTATGAAACTAATTATGCTAAATCTATACATCAAGTATTTAATAAAGCTGATCCTATGTATACCCTGTGACTCAGCAATCCCACTTTAGAAAACAAAGAATATTTGTTGCAGCTTTGTTCAATTTAGTTTCAAACTAGAATTAACCTGAATGTGCTTCAAGAATGAAATAGATAAACAAATAGTGCTATATTTCTAAAATAGAATACTGTATCAGAGTGAAATGAACAAAATATAATCACAGGCAGTAATATGAATGGCTTGGAAAAACCACAAATGTGAGCAAAAGAAACCAGACACATATGCTGATAAGTCCGCCTGTTATCTATCTATCTATCTATCTATCTATCTATCTATCTATCTATCCATCCATCCATTATCTATCTATCTATCAATCATCCACCCATTTCTCCATCCATCCATCCATCCATTCATCCATCCATCCATCCATCATCTAGCTATGTATCTAATCCACACAAGCAAAATTGGCCTATAGTGGAATGAAAAGTTAGAGTAGTGATTCTTACAATGCAAAGGGACTGTGACACAGCATGATGGATATTACAGAACTCTAACAATGTTCTATTTCTCTTTTTTTAATGTTCAAATGATATTTTATTTATATTTTAATTTTTACAGGTACTTAGTAGGTGTATATATATTTATGGGGTAGGTGAGATATTTTGTTACAGGCATTCAATGTGTAGTAATTACATCAGGGTAAGTGAGGATCCATCACCTCAAGCATTTGTCATTTCTTTGTGTTTCAGACATTCCGATTATACTGTTTTAGTTCTTTTAAAATGTATAAGAGATCAGTGTTGACTGTATACAACTTTTTGTGCTATCAAGTACTAGGTCTTATTTATTCTATCTAACTATATACTTTTCTGCCCATTAACAATCCCCACTTCGTCCCTTCACACCACCCACTACCCTTCCCACCCTCTGCTAACCATCCTACCTCCATCTCCGAGTTCAATTGTTTTAATTTTTAGCTCCCATAAATGAGTGAGAGCATGCAAAATTTGTTTTTATGTGTCTTATTTATTTCACTTAATGTATTCTACAGTTCCATCTATGTTGTTGCAAATAACAGGATCTCATCCCTTTCCTTCTTATGACTGAATAGTACTCCATTGTGCATATACCACATTTTCCTTATCCCTCTGTTGATGGACACACAAGTTAATTCCATATTTTACCTACTGTGAATAGTGCTACAATAAACATGGGAGTGTAGATATCTCTTCAGTATACTCATTTACTTCCTTTTGGGTATATACTTAAAAGTTACATTGCTGGATCTTATGGTAGTTGTATTTTTGCTTTTTTGAAGAACCTCCATAGTACTCTCCGTAGTAGCTGTACTAATTTACATACCCACCAACAGGGTATGAGGGTTCCCTTTTCCATATCCTTGCCAACATTTGTTATTGCCTGTCTTTTGTATAAAAAACCACATAACTAGGGTGATACTATAACTCATGTTAGTTTTGATTTGCATTTCTATGATGTTCAAGGATGTTGAGTGCCTTTTTATATACCTGTATGCCATGTTTATGTCTACTTTTGAGAAATGTCTATTTAGATAGTTTGCCAATTTTTAAATTGAATTATTATTTTTCTTTGTGAGTTGTTTGAGCTCCTTATATATTTTAGTTGTTAAATGCTTATCAGATGGATAGTTTGCAAATATTTTCCCTCATTTTGTGCATTGTTTCTTCACTTCATTGATTGTTTCCCTTTGCCATGAAGAAGCTTTTTAAGTTGATGTGATCTTATTTATCTATGTTCACTTTGGTTGCCTGTGTGTGTTGGGTATGACTCAATAAATCTTTGCGCAGACCAATGACCTTCTGAGTTTCCCCAAAGTTTTCTTTTCATATTTTTATTGCTGGAGGTCTTAAGTCTTTAATTCATTTTGTTTTGATTTTTGCATATTATGAGCAATAGGGGCCTAGTTTTATTCTTCTGCATATGGATATCCAATTTTCTCAGCACCATTTATTGAAGACTGTCCTTTCCCTAATGTATGTTCTTGACAACTTTGTCGAAAATGAGTTCATTGTAGATGTACGGATATTTTTTTTCTGGGTGCTACATTCTATTTCATTGGTCTGTTTGTCTGTTATTATGTCAGTACCATGCTCTTTTGGTTACTATATCTCAGTAAGATAATTTGAAGCTAGTAATGTGATTCTTCCAATTTTGTTCTTTTTGCTCAGGATAGGTTTTGGCTATTCTAGCTCTGTGGTTCCATATACATTTTAGGATTACTGTTTCTATTTCTGCAAAGAGGTTCATTGTTATTTTGGTAGGGATGCATTCAATGTGTAGATTGCTTTTGGCATTATGCACATTTTAACAATATTAACTCTTCCAATCTATGAACATAGAATATCTTTTCACTTTCTGTGTCCTTTTCAATATCTTCCATCAATATTTTATAATTTTTATTGTAGCGATCTTTCACTAATTTGGTTAAATGTATTCCTAGGTATTTTATTTTATTTATAGCTTTTGTAAATTGGATTACTTTCTTGATTTCTTTTTCATATTGTCCACATTTAAATGCTACCAATTTTCCTGTAATGACTTTGTATCCAGCATCTTTAATGAATCTGTTGATCAGTTCTAATAGGTTCTGGTGGAGTATTTAGATTTTTCACAAATATAAGATCATATCATCTGAAAACAAGGATAATTTGACTTCCTATCAAGTTTGGAGGCTCTTGATTTCTTTCTTATTCTAACTGCTAGGACTTCCAGTATGATGTCGAATAACAGTGCTGAAAGTGAGCCTCCTTGTTGTGCTCCAGATCTTAGAAGAAAGGCTTTCAGTTTTTCCCAATTCATGATACCAGCTGTGGGTCTGTCATATACAGCTTTTATTGTGTGGAGGTATGTTCATTCCATACCCAGTTTTTTGAGGGATTTGTTTTTCATCATGAAGGGAGGTTGAATTTTATGAAATGTCTTGTCAGTATCAATTGAAATGATCATATGATTGTGTTTTTCATTCTGTTGATAGGATGTAGCACATTGACTGACTTGCATATGTTAAACCATCTTTTCATCATTGGGATAAATCTCACTTGGTTACGATGAATGATCTTTTTAATGTGTTGTTGAATTTGTTTTAAAAATATTTTATTGAGGATTTTGCATCAGTGTTTATCAGAAATATTGGCCTGTGGTTCTCTTTCTTTTCTTTTCTTTTCTTTTCTTTTCCTTTTCCTTTTCTTTCTCTCTCTTTTCCTTCCTTCCTTCCTTCCTTCCTTCCTTCCTTCCTTCCTTCCTTCCTTCCTTCCTTCCATCCATCCTTCTTTCTTTCTTTTTTTTCTTTTCATGTTTCTTTGCCTGGTTTTGGTATTAGCATAATACTGACCTCATTGAATGAGTTTGGAAGTATTTCATTTCTCTCTATTTTTTGGAGTAGTTAGAATAGGATTGGTATTAGTTCTTTAAACAATTGGTGTAATTCAGCTGTGAAGTTATCTGATCCCAAGTTTTTTATTGGTGGGAGACTTTTTATTACAGCCTCGATGTCATTATTTGTTATTAATCTTCTCAGGTTTTGAATTTGTTCATGATTCAATCTTGGTAGGTTGTATATATGTAGAATTTTGCCATTTCTTCTAGGTTTTCAAATTAACTGGCATATAATTGCTCATAGTATTTTGTAATGATCCTTTGAATTTCTGTGGCATTAGTTGTAATATCTCCTTTTTCCTCTCTGATTTTATTTACTTCAGTCTTCTCTCTTTTTTGTTAGTCTGGCTAAGCTTTTGCTTATTTTGTTTATCTTTTCAAAAAGAAACTTTTCACTTCATTGATATTTTGTATTTTTTGTTCAAATTTATTTCTGCTCTGATTTATGTTTTCTCTACTAATTTTAGGAATAGTTTGCTTTTGCTTTTTTAGTTCTGTAAGATGCATCATTAGGTTGTTTATTTGAAGTTTATCTTCTTTTTTGACATAAGCATTTATAGCTATAACATAAACTTTCCTCTTAGTACTACTTTAGCTGTATCTCATAGGTATTGGTGTGTTGTGTTTTCATTTTCATTTAAGACATTTTTAAAATTTTTCTTCTTAATTTCTTCACTGGCTCACTGGTCTTTTAGAAGCATATTGTTTACTTACCATGCATTTGTATAGTTTCTGAAGTTCCTCTTGTTAGTGATTTGTAGTTTTACTCCCTTGTGGTTAGAGTAGATACTTGATGTGATTTCAATTTCTTTGAATGTTTTAATGCTTGTTTTGTGGCCAAACATGTTATATCCTTAAGAATGATACATGTGCTGAGGAGAATGTGTATTCTGCAGCCATTGAATGACATGTTATATAGACATCTATTAGGTCCATTTGGTCAATACTGCAGAATAAGTCTTAGGGTTTTTGTTGATTATCTGTCTAGGTGATCTGTTCTGTGATGAAAATGGGGTGTTGAATTATCCAGTTATTATTGTGTTGAGGTCTCTCTCTTTAGCCCTAGTAATATTTGTTTTATATTTATAATTACTATATCCTCTTGATGAATTGACCTCTTTATCAACATTTAATGACATTTTTGTTTCCTTTTTTGTTTGTTGTCTTGAAATTTATTTTATTTGCTGTAAGTATAGTTGCTCCTGCTTTTGGCTTCTATTTGCATGAAATATCTTTTCTATTCTTTCATTTTAGTCTTTGTGTGTCTTTATAGGAGAATTATATTTCTTGTAGGCAGCAGAATGTTGGGGTTGCATTTCATCCATTTACATCTTCTATGTCTTTTGATTGGATAGCTTCATCCATTTACAGTTGAGGTTATTATTGATAAGCAAGGATTTACTCCTGCCATTTTTAATTTTTTTCTGGTGGTTTTGTGGTTTCTTTCCTTCCTTTCTTCCTTCCTCTCTGTCTTCCTTCTTATGAAAGTTATTTTTATGGTGCTATATTTTAATTTCTTGATTTTTATTTTCTGTGTATCTGTTGTAGTTTTTAAAATTTGAGAGGACTATGAAGCTTGCAAATTACTTCTTATAACCCATCATTTTAAACTGAGGGCAACACTGATTGCAAAACAAACAATAAAACATTCAAAGTGAAAACTAATAAAAACTCTACACTTTAAATTCATCTTTCCACTTTTTGACTTTTGTTTCTTTCTGCATCTTATTATACTGTTTATATCTTGAAAAGTTGTCAGTTATCATTTTTAATCATTTCATCTTTAAGTCTTCCTACTCATTATATGAGAAGTTTAGATACAACAATTACAGTGTTATGATATTTGTATTTTCCTTTGTGCTTGCTATTCCCAGTGAGCTTTTTCATTTAGAGGATTTCTTATTGCTTATTAACATCTGTTTCTTTCATGTTGAATAGCTCTCTTTAGCGTTTCCTGCAAAACAGGTCTCCTGTTTATAAAATCCTTCACCTTTTGTTTGTCTGGGAAAGTCTTTAACTCTCCTTCATGTCTGAAGGATATTTTCCTGGAACAATTGATTCTAAAAGAAAATATTTTTTCCTTCAGCATTTAAAATATGTCATGCGATTCTCTCCTAACCTGTAAGGTTTCTATTGATAAGTCTGCTGCCAGATATTTTGGAGCTTCTTTGTATGTATTCGTTTCTTTTCTCTTGTCACTTTTAGGATTCTTTCTTTCTCCTTTGCCTTTGGGAGCTTGATTACTAAATGTTTTGAGATAGTTTTATCCGGGTTAAATCTGCATGGTATTTGATAACCTTCTTGTACTTGGATATTGATATCTTTCTCTAGGTTTGAGAAGTTCTCTGTTATTATCCCTTTGAATAAACTTTCTAGTCCAATCTCTCTACTTATGCTTTAAGGTCAGTAACTTAGATGTGCCCTTTTGAGGCTACTTCCTACATCTCATAGGCACGTTGAATTATTTTATATTCTTTTTTTGTTTTTCTCCTCTGTGTATACATTTTCAGACAGTCTTTAAGCTCACTTTTGCTTTCTTCTGTTAAAAAAAAATATGCTATTGAGAGACTCTGATGCATTCTTTGGTATAGCAATTAAATTTTTCAGCTTCAGAATGTATTTGATTTTTTTAAAGTATTTAAATCGTTTTATTAAATTTATCTCATATAATTAATTCCTAATCTGTGGTATCTTGAATTTTGTTTAACTTTCTTAAAACAGCTATTTTAACTTCTCTGTCTGAAAGGTCACATATTTCTGACACTCCAGGATTAGTCACTGGTGCCTTACTTGGTTTGTTTTGTGAGGTCGTGATCTTCTGGATGATTCTGATGCTTGTGGGTGTTCATCAATGTGTGGGCATTGACGACTTGGGTATTTGTTGTCGTCATCACAGTCTGGGCTTGTTGTACACGTCTTTCTTTAGAAGAGTTTCCATGTATTCAAAGGGAATTGAGTGTTGTGATCTAAGTTTGGTCCCTGCAGCCATATCTGCATTAGAGGGTGCCCCAAGCCCAGTAACACTGTGACTCTTATTGACTTGTAGAGATACTTCCCTGGTCATCTTGGCTACTATCCTGGAGAATTACCCAGAGTATCATTCAGAGTCTCTTGTTATCTTCCCTTACTTTCCTCTAAACTAACTGAGTCTCTTTCTCCATGCTGTCCTGCCTGGAGTTTGGAGAGGAGTGAAACAGTAATCCCTGTGTCCACCACACTAAGACCATGCAGGGTCAGACTTGACATTAGCACAGTACTGAGCCTCACCCAAAGCCTGTGCTGACTATTGCTTAGCTACGATTGAAATTTATTAAAGGTCCGAGGGCTCTTTAGTCAGCAGATGGTAAAGCCAGCCAGGGTTGTGTCTTTCCCAACAGGGCAACAGGTTCCTTTCTGGCCCAGGGTTGGTCTAGAAATGCTGTCTGGTAGCTAGGGCCTGAAGTGAGGAACATTAGGAATCTACTTAGTGCTTTAGTTTACTGTGGCTGAGCTTATACCCAAGTTGCAAGACTAAGTCCTTTTTACTCTTCTCTTTCCTTTCATCAAGTGGAGTAAGTCTTGCCCCATGTTCACGCCCACCCCAGGCCAGTGGTGGGTAATGCCTGAATCCTGCTGATGCATATTCAAGACCCAAGAAAGAACTGGGTCCTTTCTTTCAAGGCAATGGGCTCCCTCCTGGCTCAAGGTGTGTCTAGAAAGGTTGTCCAAGAGCTAAGGCCTAGAATGGGGGCTTCAGGACTCTGCTTGGTGCTTTATTTTAACTGTGGCTAAGCTGTTATCCAAGTTGTATGACAAAGAATTCTTTACTCTCCCCCTCCTCTGCTCAAGTGGAAGAAAATAGTCTCTCCTGGAAATGTTAGCTGCACTGCCTGGGGTCAGGGGAAGGGTGGTGCAAGCACTTTCCTGGCTGCCCTGGCTGGTGTCTCACTAGGTCATGTGCCCTGTGAACCCAGGACAGCACCAAGACTTGCCCAAGAATTGCATTCCTTGTGGTCTTGAATGCTTTTTGTGTTTATTTAGGACACCAGAGTGCTTTAGCCAGTGGTGATGAGGCTTAGTGGAACTCAAGTTCTGACAACTGAGATGGGGAGCTCCACTCTGGCTAGTTCTGGCCTGAACACTCCCTCTTGGATATTGGTCTGAAATGGGGGCCTTAAAACTCTGCCTGGTACCCTACTCTACTGTGGCTGAGCTGGTATCCAAGTTGAAAGGTAATGTCCTTCTTATTCTCCCCTATCCTTTCCTCAAGTGGAAGGAAAGAGTGTCTTCCTAAACTGTGAGCTGCACTATCTAGGGTTGGGGAAGGGGTAACATAAGCACTCCCTTGGCTGCCCCAAGCTGGTGTCTCACTAGGTTGTGTGTACACCAAGTCCATTGACTCCAAGCCCAGCATGGCACCAGGACTTGCCTAGGAATTGCATTCCTTGTGGCTTAGACTTTCTTTCAAATTTGTATAGGACCCCAGCGCACTTTAGCCCATGTTGATGGGGCTATCCATAACTTATGTTCTGACTTCGGGGATGGACAATTCCTCTCTGGCTAGGGCTGGTCTAAATGCTCCCACCATGAGTGCAGGCCATATTATGCCTTGTGTTGCTTTCTGCTGTAATAGAGCAGCACTGAGTTCCAATGCAATGTCCCTGGATCCCTGAAGTTTCCCTTCCCCAAGCACACAGATTCTCTCTTCATGCTATGCAGACACTTCTGCGGGATGGGGGAAGGGTGGTCTCCACAATTCAAGACTGTCTTTCTTCAGTGGCTCTTTCCTTGATATGATGTTAAAACCAGGTACTGTGATTGCTCGCCTGGTTTTCTGGTCTTATGAAGTTATTTTTTGGTGAGGATAGTTGCTCAATTTGCTATTCCTATAGGAGTTAAAAATCACTGATGGATTCTATTTAGCTATCTTGTTATGCCTACTCCTCTAAAGTTCTATTTATTGATCAGGTTGCTGGCTATAAGGATGTGTTTACTTCATGAAAATTCATTAACCTTATGATTTGTTCCCTTATTGTGTGTAACTTATGTTTTAATAAAATATGCGCTTTAAAAAATGTATGTGCTAAGAGCAGCATCCTAAGAGATCTTTTATATGCCAGTGTATTCTCTACTATGATCTAGACCAATAGAATGCTTTAATATTTCAACCTGTAATCTTTCAGAATTGATTATTAATTGAAATGGGAACTATAACAAATTAACATTGAGCAGATGTCATTTAATGTAAACAGTATCAAATAGGAAATTACCCTTTCTTTAAGGTGCTATTATAAAGAGGTGTGCTACCTAATCATAGATACTAAATCACTAACTTTTATTCATTCTGTTTTTAAGAAGCATAGTATTATGGATAGAATTTATGCATCTAAAATTGAGATACCATGCAAAAGACACTTAGAGATATGTTAAAGCACTTAATTCCAAAGACTAAGCTAATCTGAATTTGACTATTTCAGCAATCCAAATTCTGCTAATACAGCATATTTTACTGTTCATAAAATTATATGTGACAGTAGAACAATTTGGTTCAATATATATCAAAACATGGTAAGGGAAGACTAACACAGTTGTAGCTACTGACCTTGATAAGCCAATAATAATAAAAACCCCATTAATATTACCCTCTTGCTCTTGACCATCACTCTTGAGGGAATGTGTTTTGTAATTAATTATCAGAAGCACAATTTTGAAATTACATAAAAGAAAATAAGTTCACTTTTTCTTGATGACTTTGTACAAAATAAACTTGCCCATTACTCCAGAGAACTCAAAAAGAGAGCTGAGTTTCTTCTTCCCATTACTATCACAGTATGTAGTATAGAGTTGTGCAATGGTTATGGAAAATTATTATTCTCTGGAAATTATTAGAATTGGATGGAATATTTTTATTGCTGATTCACACACTCTGAGCACCAATCATCTGCTTCTGCACAGGATCATACTTTGACTACGCCTAGAGTTACTTTGCCTATATCTTAGGGGAAGATATTTTTTAAAAAATACATGCAAGTACATTGCATGTCTACTCTGCACCAGAAAATTTGTTAAATTCTAGCAGGATACTGAAACGAATGCATTATCTGCGTTTTCAATAAATTTATACTAAAGACAAGGCATAAATGCAAGGAAGAAATTAAGAAATTGATATAGGTTATATGTAAAGAATAAAATACAATGGGGGTTCATGTCTGGTAAAAATTAGTTTTGTCAAAAGTGACCAGAGAAGGCTAATAAGTTGAGCCTTTCATGTTGACTAAAATATAAACATGTGGCACTATGAGAATAGCATTCCTGGAAGAAGAGTTAGAACAAGGTGCAGAGGAGAAAAAAAAATGGGTATTAATAGTAATAATGAGTCATAAACCTTGACAGGAGCATAAGCTACGTATAGGAGCACCCTGAGGAACAGACTGAAAAGTGTACTGAAGCCAGATCCTGGAGAAATTAAACATTTGTATGTTGTTCATTAGTTAAGTGACCTAAATGGTATTTGTTTTATGGTAATTATATATAAAATAAACTAGAGGGTAAAAAAAGAAAAGGTCCTAAAAACCCCAAAAAAGTAATCCAATTTGGTCTGTTCATCTATGCAGGAGAAAATAAGGATAAATACTGATAGTAAAAGTCTGCAAAATCATTTTCTTTTAAAATTATTTCTTCTTTCTCTAAGGGAGAAATGCTATAGATTTCTTTCCAATGTGCCTCAACATTTTTCCCCTTAGTTTCAAATACTGCATTCCTAAGTACATCCACAAGTTCCGGTAGAGCAAATCTTAGATGTGTATAAAAAGTTGATTGATTTCAATTTTCAAATAATACCTTCTTTTATGGTACAATGGCTGTGACAAGATTAGCCAGAATCACAGCACTTATTTTATGAAGAAAAATAAGAAGTCAGTGATAGTCATTTTATTTATGCATCTGTCTGCACATTCACATCTAAATCCTTCTGGCATTTGAATATACAGCTTCCAAATTCAGGATCTTGTTGGGAGGCATGAGTCATTCAGAATACAGCAGAAATGACAAGTACTGGAAATTCTTTTTGTGGGTCCTTAATTTCAGTCTTTCATAGAGTTAGCCTTTTTATAAGCTGATGTCACTGTGAAACCAAGCAAACACCAATAAACGGGCAAACAGCTTCTTGGCTTTCTAACATGCAAAGGCTGGTCTGGTCTAAGATTAGACAGATGGAGGCAGGCTCCAAATAAATCAGAATAGAATGATGGAATCATTTAGTTTGTGATGTAAGGAGCCCTTAGAAATGGCCTACTTGAGCATTGACAGTGTGCAGACATGTTGTGGAGTACTTTGGACAAACTTATGGAGCGGTAGGCCTGCAATCTTACACACACATATTTTAATCAAAGCAATGTCCTCTGATCTGATCTAATTTAAATATATTTCTAGATTTTCATCTGATGAATAATTCAGAAATCTGCAAACCAAGTCCAGCAGCTTATGGAATACAGGTTCTAGATTCATTTTATAGATTATGCAACAGTTAGAAAAAGAATAAATGGCTTGTATAGGATCACAACTTATTTCTCCTCAGCCTTCCCTTGGAGAAGAAAACATAGTTAACAATGTAGTCTATAGTGTTTATGATAGCGTAAGTTAACTTTAAATGTCAGTTCTTTCCCTTGTTAAGTTCTTTATCAGTTTGATGTTCATGTCATTTCATGCTTTCTATTTATTAATAATTTAGTGTGTATGTTTCTCTGGTATTTAAGGAATATTCATAATTCTCTCCCTTTACTACAGAAATGGATTTGATCGTTGATTTCTGTTGTTTCTATGAGTCCGTGTTATCTTTATGCAAGTTGTTCTATCAACTCTTTATCATGTTTAGAAAGTGACTCAAGTTCCTCTAGAGAACCATATTTGGGACAACCCACAAGTTATGTATGAACTTAGATACCAATTTAATGTCCATATTATAATTAACATATTTGCCAAACCTAACTGAAATGTACATTTTGACAAAAATGCGTATATTCCTATGGGCAACTAGACAGGATATTTGGCTATTCTAGAAAATCTGGGAGGCGGAGCAAGATGGCCGAATAGGAACAGCTCCAGTCTCCAACTCCCAGCGCAAGCAACACAGAAGACCGGTGATTTCTGCATTTTCAACTGAGGTACTGGGGTCGTCTCACTAGGGAGTGCCGGACAATCGGTGCTGGTCAGCTGCTGCAGCCTGACCAGCGAGAGCTGAAGCAGGGCGAGGCATCGCCTCACCTGGAAGCGCAAGGGGGAAGGGGATCCGTTTTCCTAGCCAGGGGAACTGAGACACACAACACCTGGAAAATCGGGTAACTCCCACCCCAATACTGCGCTGTAAGCATACAGGCACACCAGGAGAATATATCCCAATCCTGGCCGGGAGGGTCCCACGCCCACGAAGCCTCCCTCACTGCTAACACAGCAGTCTGCCGCGATCTA
>NW_016803701.1:462478-464657 GCF_001698545.2 Rhinopithecus bieti | reverse complement strand
AAAAAAAAAAAAAAAAAGACACAATTTTAAAAAGTTAGTGCTTATACGAGACTTAGTGCATTCAAAACTGTGGAAGTCATGTAGAATAATATGGTCTTAGATTGTGGGTGCACACAGATATTGGCAGGAAAAACTGATCATTTGAAGTTGATACTTATATAGTGAAAAGTTAACTCTTGGAAAGAGAAATATGAAAAGTTAACAATCAGAAAGAATATGCACATATTATCAATTTAAATAGTGATAAAATAATTTTGTAAATAGAAATTATAAGAACACCATTTATGCATAAAAAATAAAAGTATTTATAAAACAAATTATCCCTACCACAAATGAGACTATCTTAGAAATGTTATACACAGTATAAAGGACTAATTCCTATTCTATCTAAAAAAAATAAAATAAAATGGATGCATTTTTAAAAGCATGTTTACTCTGTCCTACCTAAAAGTTAGACTTTGGGTGAAGAAGAAGATACAACAGCTTTTATATTTTATATAGGGAAAGTCTTTGCTTGTTTGATATAGTAAGATTTATATGATACTATTTTATAAGAATTAGCCCCATACTAGCAGAAAAAAGGTGAAAACAAAGAAATAAAGCAATTTCTGTCATGTGGCCAAATGTATGTAACCAAAACTAAACCCTTAAGTATGAATACTTTCAGATTTTATTTTCCATTGCATTGCTTTTAAATGTTACTTTTTTTTCCAATCTTCTTTTGTATATAAAAGGGCAAAGAACTTTGTTCATGTCTGAAGAATAGTTCCTGGTAAACCCTCTTTCAGCCACCTGGTTTTGAAATAAATAACTTTCACTCTTTCTGCAATAGTAATCTGTTCTTGATTTAAAAAAAGATGTTTAGAAAAAGAAAACAAAATACTTGTTCACCCACATGAGCCTGGAGGAATATGATTTAGTAGTTGTGTTGTGCTTATAAATACATTTTGGGGAACTGAGAAAATCATTTTCTTCTGCTTACTTTGAAAATAATAAGAGCCCTTTGCAATGTAATCTCCCGGAGGAAACAATCAACACAGGGACCTCCACAGGCAAACCACTTTTCTAGCCCCTGCCTTTCTAATCTAAATTGTTCCATTAATATATGATATATTCTATCAACCTTGATGACTGTCTTAGAATGTAATTCCAAAGTTACTCTCAGCATTTTATTTGCAAAAGCACAAATATCAGAGTCCTTTTCTTTTTTAGAGATTGGCTTAATTTTTAACACTAGACTTGGAATGTTGCTATGTGGGGCTCTACATTTGAAAGCAAAACACTTGGCAGGAAATTAACTTTAGCCTGTAGTGGTTGAAATTGACTCTTTCAGTTGCCAAATCTTTTTTTGTTTGTTTGTTTGTTTCTGACATAGAAACTCATTTAAATGAAAGAGAATATATTTTCTTTTGTACAAATTTTGATGGATCATATTCTTTCTCACCAGTTGATTGCAAATGGGAAAGTACATCAGTAAAATCATTACATTTTAGTCACTTACCTTGAATGAGTAGAAACTAAGGGAGCTCCAAACAAACAAACCATCAGAAAACCAAAATAAAGTAAAAACAGTCTAAACAAGTACTTTTCACACATTGAAATTATAATTGTAAATCAGATGTCTTTTGGCACAAATTATTAGATTGAAGATATTTGGAAGATTTTAATGTGAGACATAAAATTTACTGTAATCTCTTCTTGTGCCTTGGGTTTTGTCTGCAGTGGCAAAAGTTTGGAGAAGCAAGTGAGTATTCATTTTCTGCTGAGTAAATCGTTGTGGAAACTAGTGAGCCTGAATCTTCAGATTCCTTTCCCTCGAATTCTTGTGTCACTTTCATATTTTATTGTCAAAATATTAACTGAGTTCTTTTCTCCTCAAACGTAACTTGGACATGTAAGGATTCTGTTCCAAAGTAACAAAAATTAATGACACTGTTAGAGTTCAAAAGAAACTTGTCAATTAACCAAACCCCTCTTTTGGAGGTAGGAAAATTGGGAATGAAGGAAATCATACACTTCTAGCTGGTAGTAAGGCCAGATATAGACCAGAAGTCTCCTTGATCTCCTACCTGAAAACAGGACTTATACTGCATTTGCTTATGTGGGTTGGGAAAGTAATTTGATTGTGTTTCATTTTATTGTATTTCTGAAATATTGCATTTCTTTTTTCTTTTCTTTC
>NW_016803701.1:454624-462081 GCF_001698545.2 Rhinopithecus bieti | reverse complement strand
TTTTTTTTTTTTTTTTTTTTTTTTTTTTTTTTTAACAAATTGAAATTGAAGGTTTGTGGCAATGCTGCATCAAACAAGCCTGTGCTCACTTCTTGTCTCTGTGTCACACTTTGGTAATTCTCACAATATTTCAAACTCTTTCATTATTATTCTATTTGTTATGGTGAGCCGTGATCAGCGATCTTTGATGTTTATATTGTAATTGCTTGGAGGCACCAAGAACCATGTTCATAAAGAACTGTGAACTTAACCAATAAATGTTGTATATATTCTGACTGCTTCACTGACCAGCAGTTTCCCCATCTCTCTCCTTCTCTTTGGCCCTCCCTATTCCCTGAGACACAATAATATTGAAATTAGGTCAATTGTTAATCCTGTAATGACCTCTAAGTGTTTAAGTAATAGGAAAGTCAGACTTCTCTCACTCTAAACCAAAAGCTAGAAACTATTAAGTTTACTGAGGAAGGCATGTCAAAAGCTGAGATAAGCTGAAAGCTTGCCCACTTGAGTCAAACAGTTAGCAAAGTTCTGAATGCAAAGGAAAAGTTTTTAAAGAAAATTAACAGTGCTACTCCTGTGAACGCATGAATGATGAGAAAGCAAAACAGCCTTATTGCTAATATGGAGAAAGTTTGAGTGGACTAAAGAGAAGATCAAATCAGTCACAACATTCCCTTAAGCGAAAGCCTAACCCAGGGCAAGGCCTTCACTCTCTTCAATTCTATGAAGGCTGGGGGAGGTGAGGAAGCTGTAGAAGAAAAGACTGAAGCTAGGAGCGGGTAGTTCATGAGGTTTAAGGAAGGGAGCCATCTCTATAACATTAGTTACAAGATGATGATATAGAAACTGCAGCAAGTGATCCAGAAGATCTAGCTAAGGTTATTGATAAGTAAAAGGTTTTCAGTGGTAGATAAAAGAGGCTTCTATTGGAAGAAGATACCATGTGCAACTTTCATAGCTAAAGAGAAGAATTCCTAACAGGAATAATGTAGCTGGTGACTTTCAGTTGAAGCCAGCATTCATTCACCATTCAGAAAATCCTAGACTCTTGATAATTATGCTAAATCTGTTCTGTCTGTGCACTATAAATGCAACAACAAAGCATGGAAGACAGCACAACATTTTACATCATGCCTTACTGAATACTTTAAGCCCACTGTTGAGTCCTATTACTCAGAAAAAAAAAAAAAAGATTAATGTCAAAGTGTTTCTGCCCATTGACAACGCACCTATTCACCCAAGAGCTCTGATGAAGATGTATAAGGAGACTATTGACGTAAAGGAAGAAGCCAAGGCACAAAATATAATTTTAGGTAATTTACTTGAACCAAGATGAGGCAGCTGCTCGGAAGCCTCAACCCAAGTAACCTTGTGGTATGAGCCCGATTTGGCCTTTGTTACAAGCAGGTTTTTAGAGGCAAAAAAGACAAGGAGAGGGCTGATACAAAGTTATTTTTTAGGAATCCTAATGGTTTACAGAAATGACAATGATTAGTGATGATCTATACATTGTGAACTAGAGTGTATGGGCTATAGTGTCCAGCATGTGGCATTCTTAGGTTAATTTACAGCGATTTGTGGTGACAGTCTAGAGTACATACTGCAAGCAGCTTCAAGCGGGGAAGCAGATTGTTGACTGCTGCCTCATTCCCATTTCTCTCTGGGACTGATAATTAAGTGGTTGGAATTCCTCAGATAAATTTTTTTCTTTCTTAAAATTATTGTTTTTATGCCTGCTAACACAACATCCACTCTGGAGCCTATGAATCAAGGAGTAATTTCAAATATCAATTGAGCCCTGTTATTTAATAAAATACCTTTCGTAAATTTATAATGCCATAGATAGTGATTTCTTTGATGGATCTGGGAAAGGTAAATTGAACACCTTCTCCAAAGAATTAATTATTCTAGAGGCCATTAAGAACATTCATGTTTCATAGAAAGAGGTTGAAATATCAATATTAACAGAAGTTTAAATAAGTTATTTCTAGCCCTCATAAGTAACTTTGAGGGGTTCAAGACTTCAGTGGAGGAAATCACTGCAGATATAGTTTTAATAGCAAGAAAACAGCCGTGCACGGTGGCTCATGCCTGTAATCCCAGCACTTTGGAAGGCCGAGGTGGGAGGATCACCTGAGGTCAGGAGTTCCAGACCAGCCTGGCCAATATAACGAAACCCTGTCTCTACTAAAAATACAAAAATTAGCTGGGCATAGTGGCACACGCCTGTACTCCCAGCTGCTCAACAGGCTGAGGCAGGAGAATCACTTGAACCCAGGAAGCAGAGGTTGCAGTGAGCGGAGATTGTGCCATTTCACTGCAGCCTGGGCAATAAGAGCAAAACTCCATCTAAAAAAAAAAAAAAAAAAAAGAGGCCTGAAGACATTACTGAATTATTATAATTTCTTAATAAAATTTTAACAGATGAGGAGTTGCTTCTTTTGGATGAGCAAAGAAAGTGGTTTCTTGAGATGCCTGAGATGAATCTACTTCTGGTGAAGATGCTGTGAACATTGTTCAAATGACAACAAAGAATTTAGAGTATTACATAAACTTAGTTGATAAAGCAGCAGCAGGTTTTGAGGGGATTCACTCCAAATTCGAAAGAAGTTCTACTGTGGGCAAACTGCTATCAAACAGCACTGCATGCTTCAGAGAAACTTTTCATGAAAGGAAGAGTAAATCAAAGTGGTCAACTGTATTGTTATCTAATTTTAAGAAACTGCCACAGATACCCCAATCTTTGGCAACCACCACCCTGATCAGTCAGCAGAAATCAACATCAAGGCAAGAAGACTCTCCCTCAGGAAAAAGATTTTTACTCACTGAAGGCTCAGATGATTGTTAGCATTTTTTAGCAATAAAGTATTTTAAAATTCTGCCTGGTAGCTTGCTTTATGGACCTAATGCTATTTCACACATAATAGACTATAGGATACCATAAATGTAACTTTTGTATGCACAGGAAACCAGCAAATTAATGCGACTTGCTCTATTGCAGTGTTTGCTTTATTTCCAGTGATCTGCAACTGAACCTATGATATCTCCGAGTTATGCCTGTGTTGCATTTTCTTCACATGAATACATTTTTAAAGTTATACATATGATTTAGGAAATATAAATGTTTGCTAAACACAGAATCTAAAAAAAATAGCCAACCTAAATAGAAACAAGTCTTCAAGAACAACATAAATTAAAAATTAGCTACGCAAAATATTCACATAAAAGACAAATTTATCACATATATTTAAGAAACATAAATTTTTAAATTATAAATATTTGTCAATGTTTAATTTCCAGTATTATGAATCTATGAAATATGCAAACAAGTGATTAATTTCAATATGATTGTTGATTAGCTCAGCAGCCACTGACAAGTGGCCATAAGGTACAAGAAACTATCTCTAATAACACAAAATTGCCATCTGAATGCTTTTAAGGCCTTATAAACCCTGCTAGAGTATAAGAAATAGCACACAAATTATTGCGTTTGCTATCAACTAAATTCTGAATAACTCATCAACTCTTAAGGTTATGACTAGAGGGTATCGATTAGCTGTCTTATCCACTGAAGCAGTTGTTATAACTTTAGCAATATTTTAATCTATATAATGAATCATGAAATCTATATTTTAAAAAAGTATTTGAATGACATTCAGTGGTATTTGCATCATGAAATTAAACATTCATTACCACTCCCATGAAGTAAAAATAAAATGTACCACCAGGACAAACAGCCTGTATGAAAAAGGAGAAAATTAATTGCCTGAGGACATTATGTAGAAAGCAGAAATGTCAAAGTGTTATAGTCAGGTGGCAGAGAGAGAAATCTAAACTGGATGTTTTAGCAGTTCATCCTGTAAGAATATTTTGCATGTTAAATTATACTTTGCTCACAGAAAGGTATAATTTACAAAAACTATGCATGTAATTTTCATTTTTAGAATGAAATAAGAAATAATTATAAACTCTAAGAAAATATTGATTCTGTTATGTATAAGATCATATCTGTCTAGAGCTTTTCTAAAAATGGGAGATTAAGTGTACTTATTAGCAGGATGAAAAATAGACTCATCATTAACTGTTAACAGTTTGTGGAGATATAACACACTACACATATTTAAAGGGCACAGTTTAACCAGTTGTGACATATGTATACATCGATGCATCACTAAAATCAAAATAGTTTAATGTATGTATCATCCTCGAGAGTTATCTAATGCCTTTTAAAAATTCCTTTCTTCTCTCTTTTCACCCCCTTTACCCCATACCCCTTCTTTCCCTTCCATCCCTCCCTAAGTTCAGAGTACCACTGAAAACAAGCTAATTATCCACAGGGGAGTGGATTAAAAATGGTGGCATATCCATATGAGAGAATGCCATCCAACCATGGAAATGAAGAACTGATATACACAAAATGGATTAAACTAAAAAAAAAAAAAAAAATGCTAAGTGAAGTCAGACAAAAATAGTACATATTCTATGATTCTGTTTATATAAAGTCTTATGAAATGCAAAGTAACCTGCAGTGACTTATTGTTTTTGGAACTACCAGATGTACATTACCATTACCATTTATACTGAAACTATTCCAGAAAAATGGGAAGGAAGGACTCCTGCCCAATTCATTCTATGAGGCCATGATCATTCTGGCACCATACCTAGCAGGGACACAACAAAAAAAGAAAACTTCAAGCCAGTGTCCATGATGAACGTCAATGCAAACATCCTCAACAAAATACTAGCAAACCAAATCCAGCAGCATATCAAAGAGCCTATCCGCCATGATCAAATAGGCTTTATCCCAGGATACAAGGTTAGTTCAACATTCATAAATCAATAAACATGATTAATCACATAAACAAAACCACAAACTAACCACATGATTATCTCAACAGACACATAAATGGCCTTCAAAAAATTCAACATCCCTTCATGTTAAAAACTCAATAAACTAGATATTGAAGGAATATGCCTCAAAATAATAAGAGCCATATATGACAAACCCACAGCCAATATCATACTGAATGGGCAAAAGCTAGGAACATTCACCTTGAAAACTGGCACAAGACAGAGATGCCCTCTTTCACCACTCCTATTCAGCATAGTATTGGAAGTCCTAGACAGGGAAATCAGGCAAGAGAAAGAAATAAAGGGTATCCACACAGGAAGAGAGGAAGTCAAACCATCTTTGTTTGCAAATGACATGATCTTATATATCTAGGAAACCCCATCATCTCAGCCCAAAAGCTTCTTAAGCTGATAAGAAACTTCAGCAAATCTTAGGATGCAAAATCAATGTGCAAAAATTTCTAACATTTCTGTACACCTACAGTAGGCAAGCAGAGAGCCAAATTATGAAATAATTGTGAATTCCATTCACAATTGCTTAAAAAAAGAAAATACCTAGAAATATAGTTTACAAGAAAAGTGAAGGACCTCTTCAAAGAGAACTATAAACCACTGCTCAAAGGAATCAGAGAGGACACAAGCAAATGGAAAAATATTCCATGTTCATGGACAAGAAGAATCAACATTGTGAAAATGGCCATACTGCCCAAAGTAATTTATAGATTTGATGCTACTCCAATTAAACTATCATGGACATTCTTCACTGAATTAGAAAAAACTATCTTAGACTTCATATGGAACCAAAACAAGAGCCTGAATAGCCAATACAATCCTAAGCATAAAGAACAAAGCTGGAGGCACCACACTACCTGACTTCAAACTATACTTCAAGACTACAATAACCAAAAGAGCATGATACTGGTACTAAAACAGACCCATAGACCAATGAAACAGAATAGAAAACTCGGAAATAAGACCACACACCTACAACCATCTGATTTTTGACAACATGCAGACCAATGGAACAGAATAGAGAATTTGGAAATAAGACCACACCTACAACCATCGGATCTTTGACAAACCTGACAGAGACAAGCAATAAGGAAGGGACTGCTATTTAATAAATGGTGCTGGGAGAGCTGGCTAGCCATATGCAGAAAATTGTACCTGGACCCCCTCCTTACACCTTATACAAAAATTAAGATGGATTAAAGACTTAAATGTAAAACCCAAAACTATAAAAACCCTAGGAGAAAATCTAGGCAATACCATCTGACATAGGCACAGGCAAAGATTTCATGAGAGAGATGCCAAAAGCAATTGTAACAAAATCAAAATTTGACAAATGGGATCTAATTAAACTAAAGCGCTTCTGTATAGCAAAAGAAACTATCATCAGAGTGAACAGATAACCTACAGAATGGGAGAACATTTTTGCAATCTATCCATCCAAAAAAGGGTAATATCCAGCATCTACAAGGAACTTAATCAAAATAACAGGAAAAAAAAAAAAACCCTATTAAAAAGTGGGCAAAGGACATGAACAGACATTTCTCAAAAGAAGACATACATATGATCAACAAACATATGAGAAAAGCTCAACATCACTGATCATTAGAGAAATGCAAATCAAATCCACAATGAGAGAGCATCTCATGCCAATCAGAATGGCTACTAGTAAAAAGTCAAAAACAACAGACACTGGAAAGTTTGCGGAGAAATAAGAATGCTTTTACACTGTTGGTGGGAGTGTAAATTAGTTCTACTATTATGAGAGACAGTGTGGTGATTCCTCAAAGACCTAGTGGCAGAAATACTATTTGACCCAGCAATCTTAATACCTAGGCCATCGATGGGATGATTTGTGCAGCAAACCACTGTGGCACATATTTGCCTATGTAACAATCCTGCACATCCTGCACAGGTAGCCCTGAACTTAAAATAAAAGCTGAAGAAAAAAAAATTTCTTTATATATTTCAACTACTAACACCTAAAACAAAACAGAACAGAACAAAAGGCCTCAGTGCCTGACTGTAGCAGTTTTAAAAGTTTTTCCAGGGACAATATGGGTTGCCACAAAAATCTGACAGGAAGAAAACAAAACGCAGATGCAAAATATGTGAAAATAAAAGTCACACTACCATCTCTCCCTTTGTTGATGGCTTCCTTTTGCAAATTGTCTTCCACTAAATAATGTAGTCTGCATAATCCTTTCATTTTTCTTCCTCTTTTCTTCTATTGACTATTTGATGAAAATATTTTGTATGTAAGAGTTTTCATATTATCTACTTTTTTGTCACTGCTACATGAAAATAAAGAGAGAAGTGTTTTTGAAGTTTTAATTATGAGAAAACCAGGATTCTTAGATCTTGATTCAATCTACATCACTTGGTTACTCATTAGGATTTATATTTTTGTCTTAACAGCACCCTTAGATTCTTGGTTTTTCTTTTTCTTGTTATAATAGTTTACACACAGGTTAGTGGATTTAGATTTAGTTTCATTATATAAAGTTAAAAATATCTTTAGTTGAAGATAGTTGACATTTTTGTACACTTTAGTTTTGAATACTGAAGAAGTATTTCTATGTGAATACATTATTCTT
>NW_016803701.1:432441-454481 GCF_001698545.2 Rhinopithecus bieti | reverse complement strand
CACAGCACCCTTAGATTCTTGGTTTTCTTTTCTTGTTATAATAGTTTACACACAGGTTAGTGGATTTAGATTTAGTTTCATTATATAAAGTTAAAATATCTTTAGTTGAAGATAGTTGACATTTTTGTACACTTTAGTTTTGAATACTGAAGAAGTATTTCTATGTGAATACATTATTCTTCAATTGATTAGAAAATTGGATGCTTAGACATTACTAAAAGTTATTTAAATAATGACATCTTATTAGTATGTTTCCACATACAGATCTGGCCATTAAAGATTGATGAGTAGAACACTGACCTTAGAATGTCCAAGTTTTCATGAAAATACTCACTAAATGAACAATATGATTAACAAGCAGATTACTAAACTTTGCAAATAAGTATTTTTATTGCAATACTAGCTTGATCGACTAATGAGATGATTTAAGGCATATAGGTTAAAATGGGGATCGTTTATGGAAATGCTACTCTCACACACATATAGAGACATATGTAATTTTTTAAACTTTTAATTGTTAAATAGACAAAATAATTGGTGTGAATCTAGACATTCTTTTTAGTTAGAAATGTTAAAAATTGATACCTTTCATTTTACTATTTGTAGTAAATGCATAAAGCCCAAGGTAATTTCTGATCACTTTGCATGATCGTGCTCACTCTGAGTATTTATCTTTACAATAATGTTAATAGCATTTTTAAGACTACATGTTTTCTTCTAATGAAAGCGTTATATAATCAATTAGATCACATTGCAATTAGTGAAAAATACTATAACCTAGTGTGTTTTATGCAAAATAAAAAAATAATGTGACCTTGAGGTTATCTGTCATTATGCAAGGACTATTTTCACTGTAAATGCAATAAAAGTTAATACATGTCATTTCAGGGTGATTAAACATTATTTATTAATCTTTGGGGTAGATTTCTCTGTTATAAATTGATAAAATTCTAAATAACTGCTTTTTTATAAACTAATAAGAATATAACAGAAAATATATAAAGCTTTCTATCAAAAACACAAGCCAAAAAAAAAAAAAAAAAAACCTGGTCCATCTGTACTCCAGCCAAAGGCAGAAATCCAAAAGACATAGTAGCAAAAGGTCAGGTCAGGAAGCTAGCTCACTATCTGTAGTAGAAAGCAGAGCCTGTTTTCAGTAAGGAAAATGTATGTTTAATGCAAAGAACATTATTTCTAACAAGTAACTTATCCAAAGTATGGAGCCATAGGGAGTTTAGAAATAAAAAAAAAGTCAGCAATAAAGGGCACTGGTATCCCCAGAAGGCCATGATTAAGTGTCTAGCTGAGGCTTCTGCTTGCACAGGATTTTTTCTTCCCCCTCTTAGTTTGCAACACAAAGACTGGTCCCATTGGAAGAAAAACTTGTTATCCACATAGTAGATCACTCAGTTGGGTACAGATAACTACATGTCTTCCCTGTGGGAAGAAATCCTTGTTATTAGGCTTTGTAGGCCCATTCTTTATTTACTTATATTGTTTGGGTGCCAGTTATAGGAGGCCAGGCTTTCCCTTTCCCTCTGGAGTCAGCATTCTTCAGGGCAATCGTCAAAACTTCTGCAAGACTCCATTCCCAAACCAGACTCTTCTACTCTCACCTGCCAATTTTGTTTTAACTATCAGAGTACAGCACATTCAAATCTAATGTCATGTTTTTATATTGCTGTTGAAATCTGAAAAAGACAAAATAACCCAAAACAAAACTTGGAAAATATAAACAAATTAACACCACAATAGAAATATAAGGCTTTTACTATAGTATTTATTTGAATTGTTTCTATAATCAATATATGGCCTGATAGGTTACACTTATACATTTGATTAACAGATGACAAAAAAGATCAAATTGCTGAGTGTCCCACACCCATGAGAAACAGAAGCTCTGATTTAAACTCAGGCTGACTCCAGAACAATACTCCTAACCACAAGGATGTACTGCCCCTTTCATTTTTAATAACTAGTTTCAAAACTCAGATCTTCCTAGACATTGTTCTCACTGGTATCTTTCTATTTTGGTCACTTACGCAGAATTTATGACATTTTATATACATATACACACATACATATACATATAAACATCCATATATGTGTGTATATGTATATGTGAGAATATATATAATACATGTATATATTATATATTTAGTATATTATATATCTGTATGTGTATAATATATAGGTATATATGTATATTATAAAATATATGTATATATGTTAGATATACACATAGGTATAAGTACATCTATAAGACATGTATGTATACATATTTAAAAATGTATTTGTTCACCTTCGTGTGGTGCTCAGAACTGTGTTTTGTGATTTTCACATTTGAACTTATTTAATCATTACACCCATTCTGTGAGAGTGATCTTATTATCCTCATTTTACAGAGGTTAAATGATGCACTGAATATCATTGAGTTTGCATGTGGTTGAGTTAGGATTGAAAGATTTTTGTCCCAATCTCTGTACAACCCAAATGCTCTTACTCCTAATTAGATGTAACATGCTTCCTTCTTTTCTCAAGTTTTATCTCTATGAGCTAACTATACATTCTTTTAGTATAGGGGCAATACCTTCCAAGTCATATAAAATTCCTGTAGCCCCTAACACAGTAAGAGTTTAATACATAGTTGGTGAATATATTCCTAACCTTAGGATTCCTGTCCTGGTTTGTAAAATCTCCAACTGAGATCATAAATCTCCTCTTAAATTTACTACAAATACTTAGACTCCTGAAAAATATCTCATGACAACGAGCTTCTTACCAAGGAGCACTGATGATTTTGATCAGACCCAGAGAATGTCAAGGTCAAGATTGATACAACAAAATATTGATTCCCATAGATGTAAATATTGTTGACCTTCCTATACTCTCAAGTTTCTACCAATAAATTTCAAATTATGAACAATCTTAGAAGAGATATGTCCCCTACTCCCACACAAATAGACTTTGGCTAAAATATTATTATCTAGGACTGAGGAAATCATTTATGGTTTCTTTCTTCTGTCTCCCCCAACATATTATTTTTAAATTCTACTTTACAGCACCACAACCGTGATTCTTTCCTCCATTCATTTTCTTTTCTACCCTTTCACAAGGGAAATATGGATTCTTTTGCCCACCTGAGCCATCTGTTTTCTCTTTCTATCTCCATGTTTTCATCACACTTCTCATATATGTTTTACTTCCCCTTTTTTCTGTCACTTGGCATTCCTCCCTATATGGGCATTCCAGTGTGAAACCATAGTGATATTCAGGCATGCACTAATGAAGAGGCAGACTCTTACATGAGCTTTTGCTGACACTCTTCGGGAAAGCTTCATGGTATTTATTTAGATTTTTAAGTTATAGTTGTTTCTTATCAATGAAAGTTATTTTTTTCATTTTATATTACAGAAGAGATTCTACTAAAAAGAGTGTAAATGTTCCCTGCCATCACTGCCGTTTCACAGAATAGAGATTTGCTTTTTAATATAACCACTAATGAGGACACAGATTCCAACTTAGAGTAGTAACAGAGCATGCAAGCTGACAAATTCCAGAATCAGAATTTTTTATAGCAATGGACAGAAGCAAAACATTCTATAGAAATCAATTTTTAAAATCACTTACTTGTGCTTTGACAAATTCAGAGTGAACTCAGGACATACAAAATGGAATAACAGACACTGGAGACGCCAAAACTGTCTCCACTGGGAGGAGAGTGAGGGATGAAATACTACCTATTGGATATATTGTACCCTACTTGGGCGATTGGTCCACCAAAAGCCGAGACTTCACCACTACACAATAAATCCAAGTAACACCACTGTACTTGTACCCCTAAATCTATACTTTTTTTAAAAAAAGCACACAATGTAAGTTCAGACTTCGTGTGAAGGCTCTGAAACAAGAAGCAGAAAGTCCAAGAAAGAAGTGCTGGGAAAATAATCAAAAGGAGCACGTAGTGGAATAATATGAAAAGGATCGTAATTACTACCTAAGCTACTGGTCAGAAATAGTGACCGGCTGTAACAGAAGAGAAAATGGGGGATAGTAATAATATATTCTCTAAAGTTTGTATGACTTCCTCTTTATTAATACATGGAGTAAAATCTGTATCATTCTCATGACCAAATGTAGATTTATTATTTCTCAGGAATACTTTGGTCACCTTCTTAAGCCCCAGAATTGAAAAGCTCATCAAGTGTCATTCATTTCTTTTATATCTCAGAGTCAAATTCAAGCCTATTAATTTAGAACCATTATAAAATTGTAATTTAATGAGGCTTATTCTGCTTAGGTATGTACCTGTGTTGCAGAGCAGCATGTCTGTTTCCTTTCTCTAAATATACACAGTACTTTAAATACCTAACATATGATTTTGTACCCGTTTATGTTGTCCTTTGTATCTTACGAATTAATCCTAACCTTGCAGGTGGTCTGTGAGTTTCTTGAAAACAGGGATTGTGTATTATTATCATGCACAGTAAAATAGCACAGTAACTCATCCAAACATTCATAACATAACTAAATCCCTACCCTACACCAAGCTCTTTCAAGAGCACTATAGAAATGTGAAGACAATTAAAAAAATAATTTTAGGTGTGAATTCTTTATCTTTTGATTTGATGTTTTCCTTTCATGTTAGATATCTCTCCTGTATCAGAGAAAGAGGTAGCTTCCTCCTTTCTAAAACCAGTTTTTAGAACTGGCTAAGTTCAGTGCTGAATTTATTTTAGCTACAACTAGTGATCTATGGACTAGCAAAACTCTAAATGCATTTTTTAAAGCTTAGGGGGATAAAGGAAAGAGGAGGTCTCTACTGGGGATGATTCTGTCTTCCTCTCTAGGAGATGGCTTGAAACAGAAAACTTTTTTCTATGGCATCCAAAGAATATTAATGTTATTTCTAAATATGTTGTTAAATAGATGCTGATTTTGATTACATGGTTTGAGAAAGAAAAATTTATACATCTATATTTTAAAGATTCCAGAGATCCATGTATATGTCTTGATTTTTAGAGACACAAAAATTCTATTCCTTAGACCAACCTCATTTTCCAGATGAGGAAATAGAGCCTCCTGAATTAATTGCTCTGCCATTGGTCTCAAAGACAGGAGTCAGGACTTGAATTCTCATTCCAGATCTGCTGTTTATCATCCTGCATAAACCTTTGACAAGCCAAAGAACTTTTCCTGGATTAATTTTCTTAAAAGATTGTTGAGATTGCTTCCAATTACCTGCCTGTGTGATTATTCTAACTTTTCTATTTTACTTTTTCACAATAGGCCCACAACTTCTCTTCTATTGCAGCTACAATACATCTCCTTTTAGACTAGTTCTCTACACAGCACACGCACACACATACACACACATGTACATACTCACACAAATGCACATACAGAATAGACTGGAGCCCAGCTCAGCATGACTTGCTGAGTTGACACCAGTGGTAACAATAAGTGTGGATTCGCCAACTGCTGAAGCAGCTGTGACACTCTTGGACAACTGTAGGCTCTTTGCCACAGACTGGGTGGGCTACATCATCAGCACTGCCATTATGATACACATAAATATTGACCCCAGTTTCCAGCTAACTAGGCTATCTGACTCCAGCTCACAGACATTTTTAGTTAGTTCTCAGAAAAGCAGGTATATGTGCATGAGCTGATGTACAGACCTTCTTTTTGACGTTTTCTCAAGTCACTTATCCAAGTTTTGCAGTTATATGCGATGATTATTTAATAGACAAGCATAAGTAGTTTAGAGCAGCTCTTTTGACCCTTGTGAATGTCTTTCTCTCAAAGTGAACTAGCATTTTTTAATGTTTTTTTTTTCTTACTTTGACACATTTTCTCAGCTTAAAGTTAGTATTTAAGATTTAAGACACAGAGCTTCTGTGAACATACTTTTTTCCCAACTTCTAGTATTCTCTAAGTTTGAAATTAAATTACCCACTAGAATTTCAACAGATAGAAGCCTGGAGCAGCCAGTTTGAAATAATGGTGTGCCTTTATGAGCACAATCACTTTTTAGACATCTCTGGTACAGAACAAGTAAACCAAGCAGCAGACTTATTATTAGACATGATAGCAGACATTCATGAGAATAGAGAGAATGTCCTTGGTGTTTTGTAATTCATCTGACTTGCTTTTTCTTAAAAGCAAAGCCATTGGCTTTATACTATTTTAATACATCATCTCAGGAGGTTGCAGGCTTCTGTTTAGCACATGTAGAACATAAACACAGCAGAGATTAATACCTGAACAATATAAGAAGTTCAGAGAAGAAAAACTTACTTGAAATTCACTGAATCTATTTGAAGGGAACATATTTGCAATCAATTTCCAAGGAAAGGTGAAGCAATGGCTAGGTCAGCATTGCTTAATGGTCATTTCTTTCTCCACAGCACATGAACACACATACACACACATGTACATACTCACACAAATGCACATACAGAATAGACTGGAGCCCAGCTCAGTATGGCTTGCTGAGTTGACACCAGTGGTAACAATAAGTATGGATTCGCCAACTGCTGAAGCAGCTGTGACACTCTTGGACAACTGTAGGCTCTTTGCCACAGACTGGGTGGGCTACACCATCAGCACTGCCATTATGATACACATAAACATTGACCCCAGTTTCCAGCTAACTAGGCTATCTGACTCCAGCTCACAGACATTTTTAGTTAGTTCTCAGAAAAGCAGGTATATGTGCATGAGCTGATGTACAGACCTTCTTTTTGACGTTTTCTCATAGAGGGCTCTCACAAATTTTAAATTAAAAGAAAAATGATTTGTAACTGAGCAGATGTCACTAGTAACTTTCCAGAAAACTTAGTTGTCTGACATTTTCATTGCTTTTCTTATATTAGAAAATGAAATGTCACACGCTATTAATTGCATTTTTACAATAAATAGTTCCATCAGGAGTAATGGCTAAATGAAAGTACTTCCTGTCTAATGCACAATAGATATATTCGTTTAAATGTATTCAATTTAGATGAAAGCAATATGTCTATATTCATTACAGTTATACCCACCTGTGGGCTGAATTGATGAGGTGGTAATTACTACCTTTATAAATGGAACAGCATTGTCAGTCTGGAGGAAGAAAACCCATTTTCTTATCATCATATTTCACACACCCACACAATAGACACATTCCAAAACTTTATTCCAATCATAAAATTTTACCCTTGAATTTCCAGTGGACCTAATGATTATAAACATGCTCACTCAGTAGGTCCTGCTTTTCTGGAGGGTTGCAAAGGGTTGGTTTCATAGGACATGATGGAGGGGAACTGAGCATCTCAAAATCTCTTCATGCAAAGTAACTCTCATGTTTGTTATTCTGCATGCCTGCAGTGCAGCTGTAGGCATCATGTGGCATGGATTTGATTATTCTTATACCATGCATTGTTTTCTGAGTTCAATGAAGGTAGGACAATTAAAATGTGACTTTGTTGAATATTTTATTTTAGAACATTGTTCTAAAATAAAGTATTAATTAGAAAAGCAAGTACACATAGTTCCTATACACTCTGCCCAGTCCTAAATAGTTTCTCTTAGTATTATTTTGTATCGTGTGGTGAGTTAGTGTATTAGTCTGTTCTTACGCTGCTAGCAAAGACATACCCAAGACTGAATAATTTATAAAGGAAATAGGCTCAACTGACTCACAAGTCCACATGGCTGGGGAGGCCTCAGAATCATGGTGAAAGGGGAATGAGGAGCAAGGTCATGTCTTACATGGCAGCAGGCAAGAGGGCATGTGCAGGAGAACTCCCATTTATAAAACCATCTGATTGATTTCATAAGATATATTCACTATCACGAGAACAGCACAGGAAAAACCCACCCTCCATGATTCAATCACCTCCCACCAGGTCCCTCTGATGATATGTGGGGATTATTATAATTCAAGGTAAGATTTGGGTGGGGACACATAGCCAAACTATATCATTCTGCCCCCTGGTTCCTCCCAAATCTCATGTCCTCACATTTCAAAACCAATCATGCCTTCCACTGCCCCTCAAAGTCTTAACTGATTCCAGCATTAACCCAAAAGTTCAAGTCCAAAGTCTCATCTGAGAAAAGGCAAGTCTCTTTCACGTATGATTCTATAAAATCAAAAGCAACGTAGTTACTTCCTAGATACAAAGGGGGTGCAGGCAATGGTTAAACACATCCGCTCCAAATGGGAGAAATTGGAGAAAACAAAGGGGGTTTTAGGCCCCATGCAAGTCCAAAATCCAATGGGGCAGTCAAATCTTAAAGCTTCAAAATGATATCCTTTGAGCTCCTGTCTCGCATCCAGGTCACATATTATGTTCTCTTGACTATGTCTGGAATTGTTAAATATGTGAAAGTAAAAAAAAAAAAAAAGAGAGAGATTAAAAACTCCTGAAAACTCTAATTATGCAAAGAAAATTAAATTTTCTAGCTTTATTTTTATTTTACATTCCTGGGTACATGTGCAGGTTTGTTACATAGGTAAACATGTGCCATGGTGGTTTGCTGCACCTATTAACCCATCACCTAGGTATTAAGCCCAGCATACATCGTCTATTTATCCTAATGCACTCCCTCCCTCAACCCCACCCCCAGACAAGCCCCAGTTTGTGTTGCTCTCCTCCCTGTGTCCATGTGTTCTCATCATTCAGCTCCCACTTATAAGAACATGTGACATTTGGTTTTCTGTTCCTGCATTAGTTTGCTGAGGATAATGGCTTCCAGCTCCATCCACATCCCTACAGAGGACATGATCTCATTCCTTTTTATGGCTGGATAGTATTCCATGGTGTATATGTACCACATTTTCTTTATCCAGTCTATCATTGATGGGCATTTGAGTTGATTCCATGTCTTTGCAATTGTGAACAGTGCTGCAATGAACATATGTATGCACGTATTTCTGTAACAGAATGACTTACATTCCTTTGGGTATATAACCAGTAATGGGATTGCTGGGTCAAATGGTATTTCTAGTTCTAGATCTCTGACAAATTACTACACTGTTTTCTACAATGGTTGCTAATTTACATTCTCACCAACAGTGTAAAAGCATTCCTATTTCTCTGCAACCTTGCCAGCAACTGTTGTTTCTTGACTTTTTAAGCATCTCCATTCTGACGGGTAAGAGATGATATCTCATTGTGGTTTTGACTTGCATTTCTCTAATGATCAGTGATGTTGAGCTTTCATTCATATGTTTATTGGCCGCATGAATGTCTTCTTTTCAGAAGTGTCTGTTCATGCCCTTTGCCCACTTTTTAATAGGGTTGTTTGCTTTTTTCTTATAAATTTGTTTAAGTTATTTGTAGATTCTGGATATTAGACTTTTGTCAGATGGATAGATTGCAAAAATTTTCTCCCACTCTTTAGGCTGCCTGTTCACTCTGATAATAGTGTTTTTGTTGTTGTTGTTGTTGTTTTCCTGTGCAGAAGCTCTTTAATTAGATCCCATTTGTCAATTTTTGCTTTTGTTGCAATTGTTTTTGGCAATTTCATCAACAAATCTTTGTCTGTGCCTGTGTCTTGAATGTTATTCCCTAGATTTTCTTCTAGGGTTTTTGTGGTTTTGGGTTTTATATTTAAATCTTTAATCCATCTTGAGTTAATTTTTGTATAAGGTGAAAGGAAGGCATCCAGTTTCAATTTTCTGCATATGACTGGCCAGTTCTCCCAATCCTTTCCCAATTACTTGTTTTTGTCAGGTTCATGGAAGATCAGATAGTTGTAGATTTGTGGTCTTATTTCTGATTAATCTGTTCCATTGGTCTATGTGCCTGTTTTTGTACCAGTACCATACTGTTTTGGCTACTGTAGCCTGCCAGTATACTTTGAAGTCCAGTGGCATTATGACTCCAACTTTGTTCTTTTAGCTTAGGATTGTCATTGCTATGCAAGCTCTTTTTTGAATCTATATGAATTTTATAATAGTTTCTTCTAATTCTGTGAAGGATGTCAATGGTAATTTAATGGGAACAGCACTGAATTTGTAAATTACTTTGAGCAGTATGGCCATTTCCATGATATTGATTTTTCCTATCCATGAGCGTGGAATGTTATTCCATTTGTTTGTGTCCTCTCTGATTTACCTGACCAGTGGTTTGTAGTCCTCCTTGAAGAGGTCCTTCACTTCCCTCATTAGCTATATTCCTAGGTATTTTATTCTCTTTGTAAATTTGCTAGCTTTTGTATGAGACAGTGGGCTAAAGATGGTAAAAAATTCCTCTTACCTGCCCAAATTTCCATCAGGAATTTGCTTTGTAGACTCAGGGGAAAATGGTATCTTGTTGAAAATAATTTTATACTGTCACATGCATTCAGTGATACACACACACACACACACACAGAAACAGACCCCAGAACATCCAAACATTGAGTACCTATATAGGGGAAGAAAAATAATTTTCTTCTTCTCAAGCATTTTGCTGTGACTCCCTGTAACAAAACACAAATTAACAAGATAAGAAACAGAAGTTTGATAACACGTATACCTCCTGTGCACATGGGAGATAACCTGGAGAAATAAATAAATTTCTAGACTAAATTTCAAAGAGTTGTCTTAGACTTCAGGCTTGAATATCATCGTTCTCTGAAGCAAAGAAGTATGAGGTGAAAGGTCAGGTTAAGACCCATGAAACGTGCTACTACAAAACAGGAAAAGGTTTGTTATGCAGATTTAAGTCTATGCCTTTTCCATTTATTAAGAGTCTCTAGTAATTTAGAGCTAGCCTTCTTTTAGGTTGTCTTAGGTGTCTTAGGAGATACCTTTACAAGTAAAGCTTTCCTTTATAGGTGTAAATTTATCTTAGAAAAGGATAGATAACTTTTCAAAGCTTCTCCTGTGTCTATAACTTCTCAAAATAACTAGTTCAAAATTATCCTTATGCTAAGGAGGTGTACTAGAGTGGCATACTTAAGTTTCCTAGTCATATTTTGGGGTGGCATATTCTGAGCCCCATCACCTGTATTTGCCATGTGGTGTACTTAGTACTTCCATAAAAAGATTTTTTCTTCACAACAATCTTGTAAGCTGCTTATTATTATCCCCCTTAATTTATTCTGAGATAACTGAAACCTTTAGAGTTTGAACTTCTGTAAGATAGAGGCTGACATTCAAGCTAGTCAGGTTTCAAAGACTAAGATTATTTTTCCTATTATAAAAATAGAATAAATAAGTGAATGAAACCTCTAAAGCAAGTTTTCTGTTATCCAAGCTGTTACAGAAATGCAGGAAGATGAAGGGTACCAAAAGAGTTCTGACTCAGCAGCAGCCACTTGATTGGAGGAGGGGGAAATTCACTCTCTTTGAAGCAGGATTTCATTTGGGGCTAATATAATAGAACAAGTTAGAGAATATTAGAATTCTTAAAGCAATCTCTTACACATAACAGTGAAAGGTCAAATGTGGGCCTTCATGCAAAGACTATGAATTCAATTCTCACAGCTCTGTGCTGGTATTACCCATAAGGAGCTATGAAGAACAGCAATTGATTTCTTCTCTTTCTTTTTTATGATCAGAGAACATATTTACAACCAATGCAACAAGACTACTACCTTGCATTTTCCTAGTACCCATCTCTCAGCTTGAAGAGCATTATACATTTTTAAAATTACAATTAGTTATCTCACTCTTCCTGGGAGTTAACTGCTCCATATCATCCTGAACCCACAAATGAGTTAGCAGAGACAGCCTGGACTTATGTGGCATCTGGATAAACGCTAAGTAATTGGAACAGCCTTGAGTATGTTGAAACATGCCTCTGAAGTCAGGCAGATCTGAGCTTTAATCTAGTGAATGCATTTCTAAACATGTGTGTGCCTTATTTTCCATATCTTTAAATGAGATAATAATAGAATATACTTCATAGGGTTATTATGAAGATTAAGTGAGTGAACAAGTGTCAAGTACATGGCACATTTCTAGTTTGCAGTGTAGTTCATGAGGAGTTAATGTGTCATAATAATTACAATAATAACAATTTGATAGCAAACATTCGTACTTCTAAATGCATTACTCTAGTAAGAATACTTGGCACTTTAAAAACATACCTGTTTTATGCATTAACGTACACTTTTCATGTGAAAAGTACATATTCTCTCCTTGCACCCAAAACATTAAGTATAAAAGTAGTTAATTACTACAGAATTCATACTGAATGACAACAAAAAATTCCCCTTGGTATTACTGAATGTTTTAAAAATGACTCTTGTTAAGATAATTGTCGTATTCAATTTGTAATTTATTTTCAACCTTTAATGAATCATTGAGAGTGATTAACAAGAAGGTTTCTTTTATGTTACACATTTTTCTTCTGTCAGATAAGCTTTCAAAACCTCTTCCTATAGGCAAACTGTAAGAAGGGAAATTTAAATAACTGGCAAATGAATGAATGAATTATATATCAAATCTTGTACTATAATTCTTTATTTTAAAACTTTACTGATACTGAGAATAGGTCATCATTTTTTACTCTTTCATACTTACACTCCATCTCTAAATATATTTAAAGATTGTATAATTATTTCAGAAAGTAAGTCATCTTANCCTTGGTATTACTGAATGTTTTAAAAATGACTCTTGTTAAGATAATTGTCGTATTCAATTTGTAATTTATTTTCAACCTTTAATGAATCATTGAGAGTGATTAACAAGAAGGTTTCTTTTATGTTACACATTTTTCTTCTGTCAGATAAGCTTTCAAAACCTCTTCCTATAGGCAAACTGTAAGAAGGGAAATTTAAATAACTGGCAAATGAATGAATGAATTATATATCAAATCTTGTACTATAATTCTTTATTTTAAAACTTTACTGATACTGAGAATAGGTCATCATTTTTTACTCTTTCATACTTACACTCCATCTCTAAATATATTTAAAGATTGTATAATTATTTCAGAAAGTAAGTCATCTTATTTACCTTCAGGACTATTTTTTTTCAGTAAAAGCATCGTGTCATTCAGCAAAAAGCCAAGAAATAATGTGTGCTAATAATGTGTATATAATGCTATGTAAGAGAGACATTAACTTCTAATTATTCTTGAGTAGTCTGATCTAGGTAACCCTCTATAGCAACTTGTGATTATCACTCTATCACAACTTACAGTTTTTACCTCTTTACATGTAATTCTTTCCCATTAAACTGTAAATTAATCAGTATAAGACCCAGTAAGAAATTGACATTTAGAAGTTGCTAAATAAGAGATAATTGAATGTATGAATACTTAATAAACAGTTGAATGAATGGATGGTTACATGTGTGGATAGATGGTTGGATGGATGAGGTAGCATGAGACAGTGACAAGCATGCCCCCCTTTACCGTAATTACCTAGCCATTAGACTTTATACAAAACATGAAATTACTAAATATCAGTTGCCTCTTTTGAAAAGTAATAGAGATTTCTACCTTTATAATTCAGTCTATGTCTGTATGTTTTATGGTAGGATTTATACTCCACTGGTTTACTCTTTCTCTCTTAATAAGGAGGCCAGAATATGCCCTAGAGATTGTCATTAGCACCTTAGAGGTAAGAAAGATAAGGATATCTGCATAATTTCCTGGCAAGAATAATGAAGCAAGAAATGTGATGTGTAGTTTAGTCTAACGACCTTGTAAAATAGAAGTGTTCAGAAAAAGATGGTATAAAACTTAAATTTTGGTGAAGCTGTCTTAAAATTATAAAATTTTGAATTAAAAATCATCAATATGATACTTAAAGAACAGTTTAGAAATATAGAATGTGTAGATGAAGGTAAACATTCATTCTTGACCATTGAACTATTGTCATAAAATCTTCTACATAATCTGAAAGAATATAAAATACATTTTTAGCCTCAAATCTATCCTGAATTTTCAGTTGTTCCCCTACCCCAATTCATGAGGCTAAGGTATTTTTGAGCACTAAGGTATTGTTGACCATTGTATAAGAACATGGTCAGTTTTCTAAGACTGTTGTCATAAAGAAGTAAGAAGAACTATGATCAGGCTGGGCGCAGTGGCTCACGCCTGTAATCCCAGCACTTTGGGAGGTCTAGGCGGGCAGATCACGAGGTCGGGAGATCGAGACCATCCTGGCTAACACGGTGAAACCCCGCCTCTACCCCACCTCTACTAAAAATGCAAAAAATTAGCTGGGTCTGGTGGTGGAGCCCTGTAGTCCCAGCTACTTGGAAGGCTGAGGCAGGAGAATGGCATGAACCCAGGAGGCAGAGCTTGCAGTGAGCTGAGATCATTCCACTGCACTCCAGCCTGGGCAACAGAGCAAAAAAAGAACTGTGATTAAACCAAACTAATCCCTAGTGTCAATCCAGTCCCTGTGATTATACTAAGAAAGGACATGAAAAATAAATAAATAAATAAATGCCAGGTGTAGTGGCTCACACCTGTAATCCCAGCGCTTTGGGAGGCTGCAGCAGGTGGATCACCTGAGGTGAGGAGTTCGAGACCAGCCTGGCTAGCATGGTGAAAACCCATCTCTACTAAAAATACAAAGAAAGTAGCTAGGCGTGGTCGCACACACCTGTAATCCCAGCTGCTGGAGGGGCTGAGACAGGAGAATCTCTTGAACTCCAGGAGGAGGAGGTCGAGGTGAACCGAAATTGCGCCATTGCACTCCAGCCTGTGTGACAGAGTGAAACTCCACTTCAAAAAAAGAAAAATAACTTAGTGAGAAAGAGTGCAGAAATAATGGTTTCCTTTGATTCTAAGTCTACTAAATCAAGGGATTTAGCACCACTTCAATGCTGTACTCCTGTCTCACTTCTCAATAGTGACTGTATCAGCTGGCAATTATCCTAGTTCTTTCAGCAACTGGATTTTGACCTTGAAATCAGAGTCTCCATTCTCATTACTGGCTACAGCCTGTCCACTAGTTTTTTATATCAGCCATTGTTCTAGAATGGAACCGAATTCTTACTTTAACTCTCTTAGATAGGCAATCCATATACTTGGTCTAGTTGTGCTGTTAGTTAATGGTATCATGCCCTTCTTTCTTTTTGCCATGTGTTTTGCCCTCTTATATTTGGGCTTAAATCATTACGTTACACACATATCTAAATTAATTGTCCCATTACTTCACCCTACTCTGAAAATATGCCTACATTATTTCTGCTTACTTTCTTTTCTGGTCAGCTATTTGCCTATGATGTACACTTATGACCCGATTTCTTTCTATCGAGGGTAGTCGTTTTGGAGAAACAAGGATAAAATCCATTCTTTAGTTTGTTCGTTCAGTGTATATGCATATTTACTTGGTATTCTCAAAGTGCCAGTCACTCTTTTATTTGGTATTGGGATAATAGAGCAAAAGCTGTAGAATGGTATGAGGCATAAATATATAAACCATTATTATCCATTAACTTACATAATGCATATTAAGTAGCACATATTCCAGGCTAGACAACATGTTGTTTAGCATTGTGTAACAAAAATGAATAAAATAGCTTCTTCCCTCAAAAAATTGGTGGAAAAAATAGACATGAAAACAGATAATTTAATGCTGTGTGACATATCTGGTAATAGAATTAAAGAGGAAAATATAGAAGCAGGGTTTGACAAAATATGATACAGGCAAGGTAAGAAGTTTTTCTGGTATATTAAGAAGGTTGGCATTAAAGGAATATAGCAAATCACAGCTGTTTACTAACAAAGGAGCCAAGCATAGGTTGTTTAAATTCAAATTCCTTCTCCACTTGTTAACTTGGAGACCATGAGTATGTAATCTCTCTAAGCACTGGTTGATGCATCTATAATGCAGATGAAAATAGAACCTAACTCATAGAGTTGTTGTGAGGAGTGATGAGATAATTCATATACCTTGTGCATAGTTTATACTCAGTAAACATTTGCCACTATTATTCTATAATCAAAGAGAGAGTTAAAGAGGATTTTAAGCAGGAGAATTATGTATCCAAAACTGTTTTAAATGGAGCATACTAAAAATTTTAAGGAGAATATTTTGAAGAACATGGACGTAAATCCATTGGTAATGTGTAGCAGGAACTGATGCTTGCAGAGGAGGCTTAGGCAATGTTGAACATTGTGGATACATCAAGCTCTATCTACAGTGTGAATAGGGACACCCATGGAAGAGCATATGAAATGGATAAATCATTTGGCTGAAGATGGAATTGCATAGAACACTAAAATTTAAGGGATAATATCAGAAAAACAGAGGCCAATGAAGGATATAAAGAAGAATGACCAGTGATGTGCTTGGTAATAGGCACAATCACAACCTAGAAATGGGTGGCAAGAAGGATGAGTAAAAAACAGGCTTCAGGCCAGGGCTACTTTAGAACTTATTATATGTCAGTTGATAAGTTAGGGATGATGCTAAACTAAAAGTTACTTTCACAGTGTCATGAATTCCCAGAAAATAATGTGCTCCATCATATTTCTTTAAGTTAAATACCATCTTGATTAATATGAGATCTGGTTATACTATTAGAGAGAAGTCTAACCAACATTTTTGTATTTTTTCTTAAAGGATTTTGCAGAAAAGGAGAAGTCCACAGCAAAGGCCCTGGAAGATGTAAAGGCAAACTTTTACTGTGAATTATGTGACAAGCAGTATCACAAACACCAGGAGTTTGACAATCATATTAATTCTTATGATCATGCTCATAAGCAGGTAAGCCAAAGTGGGAAAAGTCCTTCATATTCCTGTATTTGTACCTTCAGAACAGAACCGTATAAATTTGACCTTATTTACTGTCATATAAGACTATGAGGTGAGAACATTTTATGTCCTTTTTTTCCCCTGGAAAGGTTGTGTTTTGTGTTTAAATGTTATCCAAAGTCATTTTTTCCTAGAAGTACTGTACTACTAGAGGTAAACTTAGAGATAATCTAAGAGTAGACTGACATATTTATTTTAGAATTATATTCAGTTAACCCTTAAACAACACAATGGTTAGGAATGTCAGTCAAAAATGCGCATGTAACTTTTGCAGTTCAAAATTCACATATAACTTTTGATTCCCTCAGAACTTTACTAACAGCCTACTGTTGACCAGGAAGAAGTTTTACTGTAACATAAACAATCCATTAATGCATGTTTTATATATGTTATATATATTATATACTGTATTCTTACAATAAAGTAAGCCAGAGAAGAGAAAATGTTATTAAGAAAATAAGGTAAAGAAGGGAAAATATAGTTAATATTCATTAACTGGAAGTGGATCATCATAAAGGTCTTCATCTTCATTGTCTTCATGATGAGTAGGTTGGGGAGGAAGAGAAAGAGAAGGAGTTGGTCTTGCTGTCTCAGGGGTGGCAGCGGTCGAAGAAAATCCACATGTAAGTGAACCCATTCAATTCAAACCTATATGTTGTTCAAGGGTCAACTGTATGTAGGGAAACCAGGACCCAGGAAAAGTAATAATGTCTTATTCAAAGTTACTTAACTAGTTAGTGACAGGTTTAGAATCCTGGACTAGTGCTAGGACAGAATCTATTACAGAATCGATTATAGTCTACATCTTTCAAGGACTCTAAGTTATAGGAAATATTAGGTCTTTGGGAAAGCAATTCTCAATAAAAGATTACATTTTCCTAAGCATACTCTCTTAAGAAAGTCAAAGTTGTTTTTTAATAAATGGAACACTGAAAACAGGCAAACAAAAAATCCAAAAGGGAAAAGCCTGGGGTGATCACAGGTGAAAACATTTCAGTTCATTTACTTGAAAGATCATATGGGCATCTACATTATTAGTGTTGATATACTACATGTGGCTGCTTATATTACCTACTCTCCAAATGTGAGAAAAAGAGGCTATTGTTCTCATCTGGTTAGATGTTATCCTTGCTGATTGAGGTATGGCGATACTGGCAATTTAGGAATGTTAAATACCACCAACTGAGAAAAACAATTTCATGTGGCCAAAGATTATTGCTAACAGCTGTAATAAGGTACACATTCCTGATGCCAAATGTACCTGGCATGTTGGAATATGTGGGTAAGTCTTGTATACTCTATCTTAAATATTTATTCAGATTAAACAAAAATAAATATTTTGTCAGACATCACTAGCATTTTATTGAGTGTATACTAAATATATATGTATGTGCATATATACACATATATATGTATGTATATGTGTGTGTGTGTATGTGTGTATATATACATAAATGTATGTATATATATCTCCTTGGGAAATGCAAGCCTGGCAAAGACACAGCCTTTATCCTTAAAAATAAGATATATGTATATAGTTGGCTTCATTTCTCTGACAAGGGCTAGATAATGAGATTAACCGTTTTAGGATTGTAATTCCCAAATCCTAGTGTGCGTAACAATGACCTCAGAATATGTTAATTGTTCAGATTCCCAGAATCTTCCTCAGATATTCTAGTTCAATAATTCTGAGATAGGGTCTAGCAATCTATATTTTAAAATGAATTAAAAATGAAAAACTTAAAACATATATAAATGTGAACTAATGGCTATCACCCAACTTCAGTGATAATCAGTCTTGCTTGATTTATACCACTCACCACACCTCCGCCATTATTTTGAATCAAGTGCCAGATGGTATATCATTTTATCTAAAAGTATTTCAAGATATATGGGGATGCTTTAAAATGGATGCTTTGGTTATTATCTAACCTAAAATCAACAGTAAATTTTAAATACCAGTTAGTGCTCTTGTTACCTTAACGGTCTCATAAATGATTTGTAAATTTGAATTCATTGAAATTAGTATCCCTAAATATCCACACTTTTGGTTGACATGTCTTGAAGTCTCTTTTGATATATTTTAATCTATAGGTTTTTCTGTCCCTTTTAAAATTGTACATTTTGCAATTCCTTTTCCACATTTGGGATTATGCAAAATTCTACTCACTGTTATCTTTCAACATTTTCCTTGGTTTCCTTTTGACTGGTTTTTATGGATAGGGATTTGGCCAAATTCAGACATATTTTTTCGTGGCAAGAATATATTAGAGGGTATTTTGTGTCCTTCCATAAGGAGGCATATAATGTCTGGTTGGCTCTCTTCTTTTTTTTTTTTTTTTTTTTTTTCTTCGGAGTCTTGCTCTGTCACCCAGGCTGGAGTGCAGTGGCCGGATCTCAGCTCACTGCAAGCTCTGACTCCCAGGTTTACACCATTCTCCTGCCTCAGCCTCCCAGGTAGCTGGGGCTATAGGTGCCCGCCACCTCACCACCAGCTAGTTTTTTTGTATTTTTTAGTAGAGACGGGGTTTCACCGTGTTAGCCAGGATGGGTTCTCGATCTCCTGGACCCTCGTAATTCCACCCCGTCTCGGACTCCCAAAGTGCTGGGATTACAGCTTGAGCCCACCGGCGGTCCCGCCTCTCTTTTTATAATCTTAAGTTTGATGAGTGAGTTGAGGTGAGTTGAGGTACTATCAGATTATTGATCCATTTGTCATTAAGTTTCCACTGGCTTTTTTCTCATTAATGATTTTGTAATGGTCATTTGCTCAAATATCTTTATTTGTATTTGTAAAATGATGATTCAAATTGTTTTACCCCTTCTAAATGTATTAGATGGATTATGTCTGTAAAGAGAAACTTCTTCTAAGCACCACTCCCTTTGGGATTTTATGCAGATGGTCTTCAGGCTGAATATTAAGAAAAAATTATTCGGGGATTCGGAGAAATAAAAGACCAGGAAAGGTCTTATGCAATAGTGGGATTTGATTTGTGTCTTACACATGTATAAGTAGATGTTCAAATAGAGGATCAAGATGAGATGTCATTCTTGTCAGTGGAAATATAAGAAGCTAAGGTAAGAAAACTGAAGAGCATGAGGCATCTTTTGAGAACTGTAGGAAGTATTGAACTACGTGGGGTGAATCCCCCATACCAGGTCTGCAAGCCACAGCATCTCTTGGACTCTGGAATCCTGCCTAATCAATTTCTGTTTTTTATCACTTTCTTCAATCTTATTTCTATTTGCTATCTAACATGTTGATAAACAACCTTCCTCAATCATTCTATTCTATTCTATTCTATTCTATTCTATTCTATTCTATTCTATTCTATTCTATTCTGTTTTCTATTCTATCCTATCCTATTCTATTCTATATGCACATTTCTGTCTTTCATCTATTTGCTTGTTTCATTTGTTTGTTTATTGACTTTCTGACATTCTAACTTTCCTGGTTATTCTCTTTCATCAAACAATGATTCGGTTTCTACTGTGTGCTACTGTGTTCATTGTGAAAAATTGACACATTTGGTCTCCACCTTCAGGGAGCTGGTAATCTAATTGAGGAGAAGACAAGTCAATAGATCTTGTGATACATTGTGTTGTAAAAAATTTATACCTAGGACACTTAAAAGAGAGCACAAAAAAACTGATTCCGGAAAGAAGAGAAGATAAATGAGCTGGATTTCATGAAGACTGAATAGAAGCTAACTGTGTACTCAAGAATAATAGGTCCTATATGGTAGAAAACCTATTATCAAGGCATGGGGGCAGTAAAAAAAGTGTAATCTATGAAGGAGCAAATGATTCACTATGACTGCTTAAAGCCATCATCACTCTCTTGGGGATCACTTTAGAAATCTTTGAAACTGCATCCTATTTACCTCATTCTCTTTTTGCAGTGCATCTTGTCCTCATTTTTCATTCTGCATTCTGATTTCCACCATCATAATTAATCTCACATCTAAATCATTGCTGAGGTCTTCAAACTGGACCCCCCACCTCCAGTATTTTTCCTGCTCCACAGCAATCCATCCACTTATGGCCAGATAAATCTTTTCATACAACCCCATTTATATGATCACTCTTTTCCTAGGAAATATTTAGTGCTTGATGACTGATTTTTGAAAGGGTCTGAACTACTTATCATGCTATTCGAATCCACAATCTAGCTCTTGCCTCCATTTCCAGATTTATCTTCTGCAAATCCAGAATTTCCTTACAGTTTCTTTAAACATGTCTTATGCTTTCCCACATGCTCATCTTGGATCATTATCTTCCCTCTCCCTGAAGTGCCCTCATGTCTTGTTTCTCTTTTTCAGCACATACTTCTGCATATTTAATGCAGAGATTGACAACTTATATGGGATATTAAAATAGCTGAGATTTCATGGTAAACTAATTTATTTTAAAATACCTTTTGCTTGAAATCTATTAATATTATGGAGAATTTTGTACATGCTTCCCACTTTAAAAAAACATTGGAATAATTAAATTTGCTATAAACTTTGTTAGACTGCTTTCTTGGATAATGTTGAAATACTTCCATTTAAAAATTTATTTTAGCCCAAAATATTTTGAAAATTACCTCAATTTTGGATGAAGCTGAGTTTAACATTTTTCTTTTAAATAAAACTGAATTTTATATAAAGGAAAAGGAATTATGCACTGAAGTAAATCATGCAAAAGTATATATTTTTTTCAAATTTCAAAGCTAAATTTGTCCATTTGGTTCTTCTTTAAGAGCTCTTCTTGATTGTGATGATGATTATAATGGTGGTGGTGGAAATTTGGCTATTTTTTGGCCTGAGTAATGTGAACAGTTGCCATAATTTTATTTTCCATGTAGGTACAGATGAACTAACTGGCTTCCTCTGTTGAACTTCCAAAAATATGCTTTTTTTGGTACACTTAGAAGTAAATCCAAACTCTCATGAAATACATACTATTACTCATCAATAGAACATCTTAGATCTGATAACAAAATAATTTTTGAATACTCTTCTCTGCTTTTCCTTCATTCATGTATAACTACTCAGGATCCCACCACTTAATAAGTAACTTCTGAAGCATTTGTTATTGTCTTCTGTCAGCATCATGTGTTTATTTTATCACAAAGATTATCTTTTTCATGGTTATATTGTAATTCTAGATGAGTAAGTCAACACACAACTTCAAGAAATAAAGTAAAAGAGTATGTGATACATATATTTAAATAAATTCCATTGGAGCTTTAAAAATATTTTTCTATAATTTGAATAAAAAGTAAGATTATTTTTATTTATTTATTTATTTATTTATTTATTTATTGCCTCATGGCACTCCAGTATAGGCAATCCAGA
>NW_016803701.1:426125-431767 GCF_001698545.2 Rhinopithecus bieti | reverse complement strand
CCTCAAATGATTCATCTGCCTCAGCCTCCCAAAGTGCTGGGATTATAGGCATGAGCCACCATGCCTGGCTTGTAAGATTATTTTTATTTATTTATTTATTTATTTATTTATTTATTGCCTCATGGCACTCCAGTATAGGCAATCCAGAGTCAGACCTGTCTCAAAAAAAAATTTAAGATATTTTCTTAGGTATTATTTGTAGAGAAAGACAGCTCATCAATAACAAACCTAATTTTTAAAATTTCTTCCAATGAGGAAAAATAATGAATTTCTAACTTTGACAAGTCATTCTATATTTGGCTCACATTTTTTGAAACAACTCAATATCTTAGCTATTGCCTTGAACTTAAAATTCGGTGTAAATGTTGAGTATTATTCCTAATGCAATTCGAATGTGTATACAAATTATAATCAGTTAAAGACAGAACTGTAACTGTTAATATAGGTAACATGTCAATAACAACTAATTCCTTTTGAGACCACCTACAAGTCATAATCTTTTTCTCAAGATTGTTAGCTGCAAATGTATTACTGGAATGAATAGTACACATCCTCACATGCAGCAGCAGTCTCTCCTGCCCCAGGGACATTCTGACTCGTCTCAATTTTGAAAAAACAAATGAGCCAGATCCCTGTACAATTAACCCATAAAAATATCTTTAATAATAAAAACAAAGCCAATTTGAAACCCTCCACGTGTGACACTTAATCCTTCTAATCTCCATTTGCTTCACAATAGGATTTACTTTTACGCAGAAGAGCTGTTCACTTGTCAAGCCCTGGATTTGAACTCCAATGGATTCATTGTTTAATATACTGTTTCGGATTCACTGCATCTCTACTTACTCTGGATAACATATCAAAACAGAGCTACCATTGTCATCTTGACTTTAAGAGGAAAAGACCCCAAAATTCATAAAAGAATTTAATCTAATTACCTTTTTTGTTTCTGCAATTTGATTTATATTTTCCCCAAATACTGCCCAAATGATATATAGTATGTGTAAGTTATTAGTCCTCTAAAAGTGGTAACAAAATGTCAAAGTGTAGATGATTGGTGGGGTCAGCAAGATTGAAGAAATAAAGACTAGAGTGCCTGGAATGAATACTTTCAGTAGCATGAAATAATACTATCTCCTGCTCTGTTTTGCATTCTGTAAGCCAAGACTTCTGGTAAAGAGTGTGTGTGTGTGTGTGTGTGTGTGCGTGTGTGTGTGTGTGCGTGTGTGTGTGTGTGTGTGTGCGTGTGTGTGTGTGTATCCTGGAATCACCCAGTAGTTTCAACCTTTATTAGCAGAGAAGTACGAGACAAAAGAACCAAAGGTGATCTTAGCTTCCTGCTCATATTTAACTCTCCCAAATTACTGTCTGTATCTTACCTAAGAGGCTTTTTGATCTCAAGATTCTCCTAACTGAAAATAAATTAAAAATTCTGCATTCTGGCTCTTTCTGACTTCCAAATATATCAAGTAATTTCCTTCTACCTTAGGGCACTGGCTATAGCGGACTTTTCTGTCTGGAAAATTATTCTCTCTGACCTTCAGTGTTCTCATTCTCTTCATTTGTGTCTCAGCTTAAATGTCACCTCTTCAGTGGGACACTTCTCTTTTACCTTAAGTATTCAGTTACCAGTTTTCCAGTTCTAATATCTTGTTGCTACTATCAGTGGGGATGTACCTTGTAATGACTCTTCAGAGCCAGCTGTTCAATGTTTGAGAACTTTGTGAGCTGGTTGTTCCCACTGGTAGACTGAAATCAGCCACAATGGGATATCTACAAACACTACAAGTCAGGGTTTTCTGTGTTTTTTTTTTTTTGGTTTTCTAAAGAGTTGACAATCCAGCAGAAAACTGCTTATCACTCTCTAAAAGAAAAGAAATACTTTTAATTTTGTCATCATACTCCACTCCCAGCTATTAACCTCATAAAGGGAAGGGCGTGGATGGTTCTATTAGCCACTGTGTCTCTAGAACTTAGAGAAATTTATGGCACATAGTAACATTCAATAGATTTTTTAATGAATAAGTAGCTGAATAACTTACTTTTTAGAGTAGACCATTTCACTCTGTCCTACGTCAATATATTGACCAATCATTGACTAATCATTACTTAAGTGAACAGAGTAAATACTGTGGTAAACATATGGCGTGGCTAATCTCAAGTTATTTGTGATTATTGAACAAAAGGTGTCATGAAAGCACATTTTTATAATTTAAGAAAATATTTGATCCCATATTAATGTTGACAAGGTGTGCCACCCTAATATGTTCAGACTTGACTTTGTGGAAAATTGTTAATCTTCAAGGACTTTTAAGCAAGCAAATGATATGACTAGATTTTTGATTTAGAAAAATAATCCTAAAAGCAGTTTATGTTAGTACACAAGAAGGAGAGCTTGGCTCTGTGATCAGATAAGCATTCAAGAGTTCAAGAAAGACAATAGGGTGTTTATAACAATGACAATGAAGGGAAGAGAAAGGGATAGATTCTGAATTTGTCAATAGATTGCAAAATGTGAACACATGTTTTGCATAACTAGTAATCAACTAATACAAATTTGAGGAGATTTTAAAAGATAAATTTGTCAAGCATGAAAAGAAGAATCATACCACCCGGTGTTGACAAGGTGTGAGAAAACATTGCTTATGAGAGTGTAAATTGTCTTAATCCTTCAGTGTTCCACTTTTGATTATTATGAAAAGGCTTAAATGTCAATTTTTCCTATTAACAGTTCCATTTGGCTAGTATCCTAGGAAAATAATCAGATGAGTTTCAAATATTTATGTACAAGCGTATTTAAACTAGAAAAATACTGGAAACAATCTAAATATACAATGAAGAGAGAGTGGCTAAATTATGGTGGACTTAAACTGGAGTAATGTGCTAGAATTAAACTTATGTTTTGGGTCTATTTTATGTAAAATTTAATTCTTAAAAGTTACTGGATAATTATATTAAAATCAAGAAACATAGAAGTATAGAAAATATTTAAAATTATTTAGTAATAATTTGGTTCACATCTTTTCAGATAAGTCTCTAAATGTTTACTATCCAATCACAAACTTTGATGTAACAATATAAAATGTGGTTATGCTATACATAGTATTCTGTCTTCATATATTTTCACTTAATGTTTTATCTCACAAGTTCATAGAGATCTATATTTTATTGTGTGTTAAATAAATACTCAGAATTTACATTATTGTGACTTGTAAATATTTTTCCAACTGAGCTTCATAACATACTATGATGACTCTATGAGTCTATCTTCTTTCTTGTGCAGGTATTTTTTCCTGGAGTTAGAAATTGCTTTACTAACTGGAAAGCCATCCAAAGGCAAGTCATTCTAGAATGTTAATGTGTTAGGGGTATTTCATCAATATTGCATCTTCCTCATTCTTTCCTGAATTATATACCATATATAAGAACAAAGTTTCACCACAAACATCACATAAGTTAGATAATCAATGAGTCCTTTCTCCCTCTTCCCTTACACATATACAGTAAAGGCCTCCATCTTTCTGCTCCAATCCTGACAATTTGTCCATCAGGTCAGTTGCATAGCTAATATTCTAGGACTTATTTTCACCATCATTTTGTAAATGCTTTTGCTTCTATCCTGGAATATACTTCTTGTTTCTATGATCCCATGGCTTTCTATGTTTTCTTTATTTCCTTATTTTGGTGGAACCTATCCTCTAGGATGTGTTCCTAACAAAGGATACACAAGATACAAAATGTGGGTATTCGTTTCTATCAGTAAAAGTAAATGTGTTTATTCTACACTCACAGTTGATTATTTTCAAACTGAGTTGCAGTTTTCAGTTTTATTGTTGAGAAGCTATATGCCATCTTGTATCCTAATTGTTTCTTTCAGGAAACTTTTAAACTTTCCATCATTTCTTCCTACAACAAAAATTGGTCTAGTGCCTTCTGTATGCCCAGTACCATTCCAATTGCTAGAGATTCAGTATGGAGTGAACCAATCATCTCCATCCTCATGGAGCTAACATCATAGAGAGTATATAAAAAAGAAAGTGAACATATAAAATAAGAAAAATATGTATCATATGTTCTATATGCTATGGAGAAAGGAGTGAAGTGTACAGAGAATACTGTGGGGTAAATAGCATTTTAATTAGGGGTTTTAGTAAAGACCTTAATTAAATAGCAATTATGAACAAGGGCCTAAAGGACATGAGGGAGCAACTCATAGAGCCATGTCTCTGAGAGAGAGTGTTCCACAGAGGGGATGCCAATTATCAAGTTTGGGAAGTAGGGCCATTTAGTGTTCCAAATACCCCTAACACATTAACATTCTAGAATGACTTGCCTTTGGATGGCTTTCCAGTTACTGTGCAGGGCATTCCATGAGATCTCTCAGTAGGGAAAACATGTCATTTGTTTTAGAAAAGTGGTATTTTAATATTATTTCTTTGATAATATCTTCCTCTACAATCTATTTCTGTTTCCTTTCAAAATCTGAATACACAATTAAAAGACAAAGAGTGTCATAATTCACAAAAAAGACTCAACTCTGAGATGTCTACAAGAAACCTACTTCAAATATAAAGACAGATTAAAAGAAAAGTAATAGAGAAACATACAACATGAATACTAGCTGGAAGAGCAACATTAATTTCAGGCAAAGCTGAGTTGAGAAGAAGCAAAATTTTCAGAAACTAAGAGGAACATTACATAATGATAAAGGAATTATACCTCTAAGAAGACATAACAATCTTTCATGTGTATGTATTCACCTAACAACAGAGCATCAAAATAATGTGATGGAAAACCTGATAGAAATGCAAAGAGAAATAGATGAAACCACTGTTTTACTTGGAGATACGAATACCTCTTTGTCAGTAACTGACAAATCTAGCAGGCATAAAATCAGTAAGAACATAGTTGAACTGAACAGTCCCTTCAATCAATTGGATCTAACTGATACTATAGAATACTTCATCGAACAGCATAAGAGTACACATTCTTCTCCAACTCACATAAAACATTCACCAAGAAGGCTAAATTATGATTTTAAAATATACTTTAAAATTTTTAAATAAAAAAGTCATACAAAATATGCTCTCAAATCACAATGTAATTAAAGTAGACACCTGTAATAAATAGTTGGAAACTCTCAAAACCCTTGGATATTAAAAACACATGAATTAAATAAGTATCAAAAAAGTAAAAATATTTCAAGTCAAATGAAAATGAAAATATATCTTAGTAAAATTTGTGGAGTGTGGCAAAAGAGTGTTTAGAAAAAATTATAGTGTTGAATGTCATATTGAAAATATAAATATCAGAAATTGATAATCTAAGCTCTTACCAAAAAAATGCAAAAAGAATAGCAATTAAATTCAAAGTAAACAGAAGAGATAAAAATTAGAGCAGAAATCAATAACACTAAAAATAAGAACCAATTGAGAAAATCAATGAAACTAAAAGCTGGCTCTCTTAAAAAGATACAGTTGATATATCTTTAATCAGGTTAACTAAGGAGAGAGATAGACATGGGGGATGGAGAGAGAGAGACAGAGAGAGAGAGAGAGAGTTAGGATAATAAATAGTATAAGTGACTCTATGCCCCCAAATGTGATAACTTTGATGAAATGTCAATTTCTTTTTTTTTTTTT
>NW_016803701.1:422505-425428 GCF_001698545.2 Rhinopithecus bieti | reverse complement strand
CCTCCCCCCTCCCCCCTCCCCATGATAGGCCCCAGTGCGTGATGTTCCCCTTCCCGAGTCCAAGTGATCTCATTGTTCAGTTCCCACCTATGAGTGAGAACATGCGGTGTTTGGTTTTCTGTTCTTGTGATAGTTTGCTAAGAATGATGGTTTCCAGCTGCATCCATGATGTCAATTTCTTAAAGGACACAATCTATCAAAACTCATACAAGAAGAAATAGATAATCTGAATATTAAAGGAGAAAACCAAAGTTGGTGAGCTAACACAATCCAGTTTCAAAATGTACTATAAAACTACAGTAAATCAGAGAGTATGGTATTGTCAAGAGAATAGATAAATAGATCAACAGAGCAGAGTAGAAATCCCAGAAATAGACGTGCACTAATATAGTCAACTCCTACTCTTTGACAAAGAAGTAAAGGTAATTCAATGGAGAAGATATTCTGTTGAACAAATGGTGCTGAAACACCTGGACATCCACATTCATCTGATTTTCTAGAAGAAGCTACAGGCCTTTTCCTAATTGTACATTATTCAATCATTATAGTTTGTATGTAGTGGTATCTCACTGTGATTTATTTATTTTGATTCCTCCAAAAACTAATAATATGGAACATATTTTCATTTGCTTATTTGACATTTACATATCTTCTTTGGTGAAGTTTCTATTCACAAATTGTGCTAATTTTTCTAACTTGGTTGCTTGCCTTATTGTTTAAGAATTGTTAAAGTTCTTCATATATTTTGAATGCAAATCCTTTATGAGATACAAGATGTATAAATATTTTCTCCCAAGATTGCAAAATATTTTTATATTTCTCTGAATATTGTATAATTTTAGTTTTCTAATGTAGATCTATGATCTAATTTTGAGTATTAATTTTTGTGCATGGTGTGAGGCAAGGGTCCAAGTTCAATTTTTTTCATATAGATACCCAGTTGTTCCAACATAATTTGATGGAAATGCTATTTGTGTCTCATGGATTTACTTTGGAAGCACTGTTTGAAGACTATTATTCATAAATGTATAAGTTTATTTCCAGATTCTCTATTTCATTACTTTGACTTACATGTTTATGCTTATGCCAGTACCACTCTATCTTATTTGCTGTAACTTTATAGCAAGTTTTGAAATTAGATAGTATGGGTTCTCCAAATTTGCTCTTGTTTTTAACAATTGTCTTAGCGATTCTAAGTCATTTTAATTTTGATATAACTTTTGGATTCTGTTTGCAATTTCTAAAGCAAACCTATTGGATTTTGATAGAAATTGCACTAAATTTAGATTAATTTGATGGAATTTTAATACTTAATCATATTGAGTCTCCCAATTTATACATAAATGTCTGTTTACTTAAATTGCCTTTAATTTATTGCAGAAATCTTGTGTAGTTTTTATTTTACACATTTTTTCTTGTTAAATGTATTGCTACATATTTTAGTGATTTTTATGCTGTTTGAAAGGGAATTTTAAGTTCACTTTCTGATTGTTACCACTACATGAATATCCAATAGATTTTTTATATTAATATTACTATTTTATATTAATCCTGTAATTTTGTTCGACTTGGTTGTAAATTCTAGCATCTTTTTTGTTAGACTTTTAGGATTTTATGTATATAAGAACATGTCATCTGCAAATAAAGCCAGTCTTCTTTCTTTTTGAGCTATATGCCTGTACTTATGTTGTTGTTTCTTGCGCAGAATTCCTACGTGTTGTTGAATAAAAGTTGCACAAATGGCCATTTTTGTGTTCTGAAACTTAGGTAGAGATAATTCTTTTGGCATTGAGTACGATGTTAGTTACAGGTTTTTTAATAGCTATCCTTTATGAGAATGAAAGCATTTTTTTACTCCTAGTTTATTGAGAGGGTGTTTATTTTGAAATTATAAATGGGATTCTGTTTTGCCAGATGCTTTTTTTTTTTTTTTTTGCGTCTACTGAGATGAATATGTGGTGCTTGCTCTTTATTGTGTTAATGTGGCATAAGATATTAATTGATTTTTTGAATATTAATTCACCTTTGCATTTCTGGAGTAAATCTCACTCATGGTATATAATATCTTTTCATAATTTATAGGATTTAAAATTGATGACGATTTGTTAAGGATTTTTGTGTTTATGTTCATGAGAGAAATATAGTTCACTTTCTTGAGATGTGTATGGGGGGGTCTGGTATCTGAATACTAGAATTAGAAATGAGTGGGAAATGTTTCTTGCTCTCCCAATTCCTAAATTTCTGTAGAGTTCTTATTCATTCTTTAAATGTTTAATAGAATTCACCAGTGAAGCCACTTTTAGTTACTCATTTCTTTACTTAATGAAAATTTATTGAGACCCTTCTATTTCTTCTTGGCTTGTAGGTATTGTCCAGTTAATGTATGTTGTCAAAGTTTTTGGCATAAAATTTATTTATTACAATATTTTCTCATAATACATTTAATATACCCTATCTAATATCCCCTACATTATTTGCTTTTGGTGACACGTGTCTTCTCTATTTTTCTCAGTAAGTCTAGCTAAAGGTTTATGGACATTAGTAATCTTTACAAACGAAACCTTTGTTTTCATTTATTTTCTACTTTAAAAAAATCTACTTCAAGTTGATTTCTGATTTGTCTTCTGACATGTATAATATACTTTATCTTTATTTTGTGTATAATTTATTCTTTTTAAAGGTTTATTTGCTTTTAAACAATCCTGAACCCTTTTATATTATATTAATTATTGTATTAACAGTAACTGTTAATATAATAATGGGTTTCTTTTTTTTTTTATTATACTTTAAGTTCTAGGGTACATGTGCATAACGTGCAGGTTTGTTACATATGTATACCTGTGCCATGCTGGTGTGCTGCACCCATCAACTCGTCAGCACCCATCAATTCATCATTTATATCATGTATAACTCCCCAATGCAA
>NW_016803701.1:414677-420681 GCF_001698545.2 Rhinopithecus bieti | reverse complement strand
ACCCTCCCGGCCAGGTGTGGGATATATTCTCCTGGTGTGCCTGTATGCTTACAGCGCAGTATTGGGGTGGGAGTTACCCGATTTTCCAGGTGTTGTGTGTCTCAGTTCCCCTGGCTAGGAAAACGGATCCCCTTCCCCCTTGCGCTTCCAGGTGAGGCAATGCCTCGCCCTGATTCAGCTCTCGCTGGTCAGGCTGCAGCAGCTGACCAGCACCGATTGTCCGGCACTCCCTAGTGAGATGACCCCAGTACCTCAGTTGAGAATGCAGAAATCACTAGTCTTCTGTGTCGCTCGCGCTGGGAGTTGGAGACTGGAGCTGTTCCTATTCGGCCATCTTGCTCCGCCCCCCAATAATGGGTTTCTTAAAGTCATTCTGTGGGAACCAATAAAATTGTGCCAGAGCACACAGACATGTGGTTGTCTGACTTACTGAGAAAGTAACTCTGAACAGAAAAATAAATATATAGTATATTGTTTATGACATCCTCTTTTGATATTTTATAATCATGAATTTGATATTTTCTTGAGAAGTATTGATTATAGCCATTTTGTTTGCATTTTAAAGTTGTACTTACATGGTTTGGTCATATTATGAAATAAATGAAGGCCAAATAAGCCTACCTCAATGTGGAGGTGGGCTTCTGTTTGAGGGGTAGGCTGGAGGAACACTGAAAAACAGAGCCAAGTTTTTTTTCTTTGAGATGGGGTTTCACTCGTGTTGCCTAGGCTGGAGTGCAATGGCGCGATCTTGGCTCACTGAAACCTCTGCCTCCTGGGTTCAAGTGACTCTCCTGCCTCAGCCTCCTGAGTAGCTGGAATTATGCCACCATGCCAGCTAATTTTGTATTTTTAGTAGAGACAGGGTTTCCCCATGTTGGTCAGGCTGACTTCAGGTGACCCGGCTGCCTCTGCCTCCCAGAGTGCTGGGATTACAGGTGTGGCCACCACTCCCAGTCAGTTTTTTAAGAAGTAGTTTTGTATCTACTCCAGTGCGTAGAGCAAAAGCCTCAGCATTTTCCTCAATGGAGTGTGAATCTATTAATTTTAGACATAATGTCATACCTGTTTGCAAAAGGGAGCTAATTCTTCAACTTAGCCAAAAAGCCATGTAAGTAATCGTTAGGAGTTTTAATTCAATATAATTTTTTGACTTATAGTCCAAGATAAGCCTAGCTAATATAATGAGCTTGTTTTTAAACAGAAATATTAAATAGATGGCATTTAATTGTTGAAGTGTATATATGTTAAGTGATCTGTTTCTTTTGAATTATACTTCTGTGATATTCCCTTTTCTTTTTTTATTGTGATCAACTCCCTTTTCTTTCATAATAGTTAGCCAAATGGGAGGAAGTGTTTTCAATTGACTACTACTCCATACCCAGAGTCTTTACCCACTCTTAATATCAAACTAGATTCTAACTCTAGATGTAATCTACTTAATCTCTTTGAATTGTAAATGATACCTACTATGTAAGATCTCCATGAAATTAAATACAACCTGTGATGGTTAATATTAAGTGTCGGTATGACTGGCTAGAGGGATGCTGAGATGGCTGGTGAAGCATTGTTTTGGAGTGTGTCTGTGCGGGCATTTCCAGAGGAAATGGTTGTGTCATGCAGGACCAATAGAAACAAGCAGATGAAAGCGAGGGGTTTCTGTCTCTTTCACTTTCTGTTTCCTCCTCTCTCCCCACTCCCAGTTTCTCTCCCACTCCATTCCTCCTCTCCCCACTCCCATTCCTCTCTCCCACACTCCCATTTTCTCCATCACCACTCCCATTTCTCCTCTCCCATTTCTCTCTCCCCATTCCGTAAGGAAACATCTTTCTCCTCCTTTCCTTGGACATCAGACTCCAGGTTCTTTGGCTCTTGAACTATGTGACTTGAATTAGCAGCCTCCTAGGGTCTCTTGGGTGTTCAGCCTCAGACTGGGTGATGCACTGGTGTCTTTCCTGGTTCTAAAGCTTTCAGACTTGGACTGATCCACGCCACTGGCCTCTCTGGTTCTCTACCTTGCATATGGCCTCTCATGAAATTTCCCTGACTCTGTGAGCTCATTTCCCTAATAAACCCTCTCTCATATTGGTTCTATCTCTCTGGAGAATTTGGACTACTACACTGTCATAAACTCTCTCAATGCAGTGCTTAATCCAATAAATACTTCTATAGTAAAAATATATTTTTTAATTATTTTTTAATCTGCATGTAATTGTATCCTTATCTTTTATTCTCTATGACAGCATCAGTTTTCCAGTTTATCCAATATCATAAAATGACAAAACAAAAGTAAAATATAATCAAAACTTTCCTCACTCAACTAGAAATTTCTGTTTATTTTGTCCAGAGAAATATAAAATGATCTGATTCTTAAAGAACCTTATAAAACCTTTAGGTATTAACAGAGGCAAGAGTATATTGCACTTTCACATACTAGATTATTGTCAAGTCGTCTCCATAAAGTCAAAAGCTAAATGGAAGTAAACGAAAAGAGACTTTCCCACGAAGTAATGGTGGTACACATGGACTAAATCCACATCAAAAGTCTGAGTTACCCTCCACTTTAAATAATTCCATATGTTTCAAACATAATTAAGGAAACTGGAATACATTTGAGATTCAATTTTGAACAACTAATATGTGTTAAATTTGAGCAGTATAAAAGCGGCCCTTTGCAAAAACATCCTGGATCCAGATATACATTTGAAAAAAGGAACTTAATTGGCTATAATAAAAACAGTGATGATCACTTATTCTTTAGGATAGTTTTTTAAAAAACAGTTTGAGGATGATATTTGCCTTCTGCAGGCAAAACCTGATGACCATATTAATTTGGGCCCAAACTGTTTTTTTCTGAGGAACGTAACAATTGACTAAACAAATAAAATACTCTTATTTAAATGCTTCCCACAATGCCCTTGTACTCAGAACAAATATTTAGAAATAGGTAGTAAATAAATGTATATCAAAAAATAAAGTCTATTAACATTAAAATAAAAAGATAAAAAGAAAATTTTAAACTAATTTTATATCAAAACCACCCATCAAGACCATATTCTTTATGTATTTTTTTGTGGGAGGAACCACATATCTATTTTCAAAGTTGACTCCCAATTTTTGTAGCTTCTCAAATACACATCAAGTTATAATGCTAAGTAGGTATAATAATATTTGTGAATGACCTCAGCAGGTAAATTTTTATCCTTACTTGGCCTCCATATTTGATTAAATTTAGTCAACATTTATTTAGCTCCTACCATTTGCAAAGATCTGCCTAAAGTGATTTGAGGAGAAAACCAGAGTAAGATATGCCTCTAGTCTTCAGGAAGCTTCCATATGCACAGTGACCAGATATCCAGATTTCGTTCGGGAACCAGTAGACTCTTGAGCATGTGTAATGATTCCTAGAGTGGTGAGGTGAGATGAGGAGAGCATGTAAGACAAGTATACATGTAAATCTAATATATTGAGTCAACTGTTATGAAAATTATAAAATTCCCCATGGTGATTAAAAAAAGAGAAAATAAGATCAACATGCAAATCATTAATGGACAGCAAAGTTCCATTCATACAAGTATAGAGAAAAGAATTAATTCTCAAGGTAATTAAAATTAGAACTTTCCAATTTATCTAATGCACATGTGACATTCACCTGGTCCTTTAGTATAATTAGAAATTCACATTAGTCATATTAAATTCATGGTAAAATACAAAGATTTCAGAATCCCAAACTATAGTGAGATTTAAAATTATATTTATGTTTAAGAGAACAAAGTGTAGATTAGCTTACATAATTTAAGTTTTAGTGAGATTTAAACTTCTGTTTGAGAGAATAAATTGTAGATAAGCATACAATACGTAAGTTGTATGAAATCATTTTCTTAGATTTCAGAGATGGTGCTTTTATATAAGGAAATGAACATGGCTCATCTCGCTGTATTCTTTTTGCTTTTCCATAAAATATTCTGACCAGTAATTTTGGAATCTGGAAGTCTTGTTTTTAGGGCTAGACGATTGTTTTCTAATTAATGTAATTTTACAATTTAAATTTATTTTTCAGATTTTACGTGTGAAACATTAGGAAAGATTAATACATTGCTAATTACATGAAGGTAGTATGGAAAAGTGGGCAGAATAGCAACCCAAAGTCTAAAGTTATGACTCCACCACTAATAAACACTTAGAATTTGAGAATGTCACATTGTGTTTCCTTAGTTTTAATATTCATGTGAAAATTATGATAACACCTATCTCACCCAGTAGAAACAAAATTGTGAAGAAACTTAGAAGTTCTAAAAATATAAGGTATAATGCAAACATGAATAACAATAACATTTACAGCTTGATGTTTATTTAGGCCTTGTAATTTTCAAAATATGTATATATAGTTAGCTGATTAGAAGAAAATGATTGACTCATTACTGTGGAAATAGCCTGGTACAGTGAAAAGGCCATGTTTTCAGTTAGAAGAGTTAGATTTGAGCCCTAGTCCAATCACTTTTTAGTTTTCTGGTTTCTGTCACATCGTTCATCCTTACTGAATCCCTTCAGTTCCTTAGGTGTGATCTGAGGCTCATAGATCTGTCCCATCCACTTGAAAATGTTGATGTGATGATGATGATGAGTTCAGATGAGGCATGTTAAAGTACTTCATAAGTTCCTGTACAAATATAACTTTATTTTTCTCATCATGATTTTCTAAACAAATTCATTTGTATAGTATGTTAGCTCTAGGCACAGGGTGCAGGGATAAGTACAATTCAGAGAAGCTGTAGTGGTGTAGTCAATGGCTTCCAAACCTGAGTCAGAACTGTGAATCTCAGGTTCACAGCTGGGTGTGCTCCAGAGAAACTGGACCATAGGAACTGCCTGTCATAAAGTTTTGTAACTATTCCAACTATTTGGTGCAAGATGATTGCTGCCAGCACTTCTCTATATGCTACTGGGAAGATCACACACCAAAGATCTGTCATATACAATTGCTTTATTCAAGATACTTACAACCCAGATGGAGAGATAATAAACACAAAAGTGCTCTAATAAGAATAAAGAGTTTAAAATCATTGACCAAGTTTCACAAAGAAGAAACTGTTAATTGACAAATGGCAAGTTAAGAAAATATTTGCCCCTCTCACAAGTTCTAGAGATCTGCAGATGAGAAGAATCAAGTAGGAGGAAAAAGATTCAAGATGCACGAACGAATGCAGGTGAGGAGAGGGAGGATAATAGAGCAAGAGGTTTTCAGTAGGCAAAGTGAAATTAGATCAAAGCATAAGTAAAGCAGACATGGAAAGGAGGAGGGGGAAGAACTCTGAGAACAAGGGCTTTAATGAGGGAATGTTTATATGAATGTATATTTCGAAATGGAGAGAGGAAAATGAGAAAACTGATCTCTGATGTTGATTTTATGAATCATCTGATGAACATCATCGCTAAATTCATGAAACTAGTAGTTTTCTAAACTAAGGGTTGTGATCTATGAGTGGGTCATGACTCATTATGGGGTCATTGAATCATTTTAGTGGGTTGCAACTAGTAATGTTCAAAAATAAAATAGACTGAAAGAGACAATATTACATCCCACTGCATTTTGTAAGAGCAAGTTTGTTTTGTGAAAGTTTGTTGCAGTGAAATTTATATGTATGTGTATCCTGGGTCATGAAATAAAAAGGATATTTTCTGTGAGGTGCAGTTAAAAAAATCCCAAAAACCACTCAACTAGAGAATCTCTATAAACTGAACAAAAATATTGCCAAGGGGCAAATAAAGCTTGTACGTATCATGGTGGTTTAGATTTGTGTTGAGTAGTTAATACAATGTCTGCCTTTTTCCAGTGGTTCTCAGAAGGCCAGAAGCACACATAAAGGAACTAGTGATGTTGATCAAAGGTTAGAAATTGGACCCAGTGGAGTTAGGGCTGTGGGGAACTGAAGATGCCCTGGTTGTTACTGAGGCTAAGTCAAGGTGGCAGACCTGACTTTCCAGACTATTGTTGGGGGGGGGGGGG
>NW_016803701.1:396996-414487 GCF_001698545.2 Rhinopithecus bieti | reverse complement strand
GNGNGGATCCTCAATTACTAAAGCTTCAGTTGTTGGAAAATATCTTTTCCATTGGGCTTCAAGTCTATCTTATTGTAATATCTACTTTTAATATCTATGATTTTGTCTTCTGGTGCCACACACCATAAATCTAATCACTTCTCTACAATGAGCAGTTTTATGTTTTTAAAAATAGCTATTGTCATTTGGGTTCACTTGGGTCTAAATGTAACGCTAGTTCAGGGAGCCTCAGAGGCTTGGAAGCTGTAGGCATGATAGGAGACTGGTTTGTGCAGGACAGAGTCTATCAAATCTGAGGATGCTCAAATTGAATGGGACAGATGTGTGGATCAGCAGAGGCCAGACAAGTATGCATAACTGCAAATCAAGAAATGAGATGGCAACCACATCATTTCTGAACTCTTCACCCTCTCTATGAATTGACAATATGCCTTGAGAGAGGGCCTGGTACCCCAGAATTCAAGAACATGACACTCTTAAATCTTTATTCCTGTTTTTTCTTCAGCTTTTTCTTAGGGGTTTTCAGCCCTTCATATGTCCTCAGAACAGCACAGCCCTTCAACTTTTCTAAATCCAGCTATTTAGAATACCTTAACTGTGTATCACTGGCCGGTTTACTGTGCTTCTGAACATGAAAATAATTTCTCAATTGAATATATAATTAAGCTACTTAAAAATATTTGGATAAATCAACTGTTTTTGAATGACTGCTTCGGTGTTTGTTCTCATCTATAGACCCATTTGTCTATAAGGGCTCCTATATGTAGATTAGTTTATTTATATCTACAAATACACCGAATGGGGAATATAAGTTTTGCCTATAATTTTACTCAATTTTAACAATGTGGACTTTCTGTCTATATTAAGTTGTTTATATATATATGGATTTAATAGACAGACATTTTTATTCCATGAGTTTTGAAATTTTCATTGAAAAATCCAATGTTTCATTGAAATAATTATATATGGTCTCTTATAAATCAACTGAGTGTTTAATATTGGGCAAATACATTCTTATGTCATTAATGGTATCTAACTTCTCAATTAAAATAAATTATCTATTATTGTGAATTATGTATTGCACATTAAATTAGGATAAAATAATAATTCATTAATTGTAAAATATTTTGAATAAAATATCTTGATTTCTAGTTACTAGTAGTATTTTTAAAAGAGAAGCATGATTTATTTTTCAGATAATTTACAAATCATCATATTCAAACTGTCATCTTGTAAGTAGGAAACTGAGTTCTACAGATGTTTAATAATTTTCAAAGTCATTTTGCTAGTCAGTAGTAACAGAACCTAGCCTATATTTCTAGCTCGAATACGTACTTTAGCTTCCTCAAACTGTTGTGAGTTAGGTCTGAAATTCCATTAGAAGGGATATATCTATCAAATTCCCTTTTGGTTATGTGAGGTTTGGGTGGGTTTGTTCATATAAATCCCACACTGAGGTGAAAGATTTTTTCTTCTCTCTCTCTTTTTTTTCTGTAAAATGAGTGTTTTGTGCTGCTAACATAATTCTTATATATTTTAAGTGAAAAATCATTACATAGTTGGCAATGTATCTCACCTCTCCCTAAATAACCTCTACTATTTATGATTTAGAACTGAATTCTCTCCTTACTTGACCTCTTGTTTGATTTATAATTGACATAGTTCCTATATTTTCTGGTTGTATTCTTCATTTTATGTTTGGTGAATCTCAATTGATTTTTCTTTTTTACCTTGCATTTTTTTCCACTTTTATATTCATCTTCCTTGGCTCTCTACACTGAGTATAAATACTAGACCATAGTCTCAACCTGTGGGAGCAGAGCATAATTTCTTGCTGAGTACTTAAAATTTTCCTATTTCATTCTATTTTATAATTGCTTTACCCACTGGTTTTCAGTAGATAGGCCTTCATTATTCCAAAGTATGCTTGGTTTATTGTTTAAAAGACAGAATAGGCTCACCCCACTTTAGTCCATTTCTAGCCATGCTTTATTCTTTGTTTAGCTTTTAATTGCTATTCCAAACTCTACAGTGTCTGTAGCAGATGCTGGCACTGCCCTGTCCGTATTACTCAAGCCGTTCAAGTGTCCTCTAACTTTCTCCCAACTGTCAGTACCTACATCTCTGTCTCTGTGTCTGAGGCATTTTTGTTTTTAACTGTTGTTTTACTTCCTAAAATCACTGAAGGCCATTCTGCTCTTATGTATCAGATATATAAGGCTGGACTTAACACAACTTTACTCCCCCAAATCCCTAACAAATAACCCTACCGAATATAAACATTCCATGCCCTTTATAAATGGGAGAATTCTGAAGCATAGGTTTTATCCCAATTTCCAGTACTTTTCCATGAGATGAAGCTTCAATTACTCACCTGAGGTAGCTGATTTCATAACACACCCTTCGTTGGCGATTTTTTCCTTCTCCGAACCACTACCCCTACTCTCTGCCAGTGTTTCCCGGCCCTCTGAAATACACTATTTTCCCTCAAATCTTTGTTTCAGAGTCTGCCTCACTAATTTTCTTGTCTGTCTCACTAATTTTCTTGAAGTTATAGTTCTATGATTTATAAAGTAGTGAAAACACTTCAGTTTTGGCAGAATTAAATAAATGTACAGAACCTGATTCATAATAGGTACTCTAATACTACTGCACCTAGTTAAAATAAATGCTATCTTTAACCTCTGAGTACTTTCTCCCAAATATAATTTTGCCCCCTCTATATCTCAATAGAATGAGCTATTTTTTTATTGCCTGGACAGAGCCATGCCAGTGGTCAACAATGTGATAAATCTGAGGGTTGCATATGAAGAGTTCACACATTTTTCTGTCTTTTATGCCTGCAACTCCATCACTAGTCACACATTTTCATGCAGTGAGAATAGTCTTTTTTTCTTGCAGTCCTATTTTAATCACTACAAACACTACAGAGTAATGTTCAGTGAATGGTTATTGGAAGAGTCTATCTTTTTCTTTTTCTTTTTTTCCCCTAAAGGAACAATATGCTATGATCTTTCACACTTTCCACCAACTTCTCTTCTCCAGGCTTTTCCTACTCATCCTGCAAAACTTCATTTACAGGTCTTCTACAAAGCTTGACCTCACCCTCCAAAGCTTTTTAGTTACCTTTACTCTAAGTTGCCATAGTTTTAACATTTATTTCAATCAAAGTGCACAATGTACTGAGCTGTTAACTTACTTATCTCATTAGCAAGATCCTTAATTGGTGAGACTGGGTTACTTATTATTGCAACTCAACACCTAGAACGATGTTTACACATACTGACACTCAACTGTTAGATGAATGGATTACATTTATAAATATTGTTGGAAAGAAGTAAGCTACTGTTAGGCCTTAAAGTGGCTTTAGTTGAATCTAAATTTTAATTGAGTAAGTTGGTGCATCTCAATTGATTTTGCTTTTTTACCTTGCTTAAAAAATTACTTTTAATTTTAAATTTTAAATTTAAAATTACTTTTAATTGCAAAATTGTAATTTTCACCAACCTAATACATAGTTATGGAATATGTATTATTCCACTGCCTCAAATAGACACTACTGACTGCCTATTTCTCATTTACCACCCCTACTTTTATGTTATCATGTAATTAAACCATATTCTTCTGTTTCCAATGTGTGGACAACATTTAACTTGCTAATGGCTGATCTGTGAATATTTTTGCTTTAGATACAAAGAAGTCTTTAGGTCATATTATATACTGAAAAAAATAAAGATAACTTAAAATAATACAGTATTTGGATTTGACTCAATTTCTGCTTAAGAAAAGGAAAGAAACTAGATATCAAAATGCATACTCTTTCCAAAGCATATATTATATAAAATTACATTTATTTAATTTTGTTATATTTGTCATAATTTATCACCAAATTTATAATGTATTGGTCTTCTAAATGTTGGAATACAAAGCATATTCATTTAATAAAAGGTTGAATAATGTGTTTTACTTACCAATTAAATGACTATATAGTATAGCAGTGCTGTAGGAGAAAAACTTAAATTATCAAATGCCATTGAACACAAGCCGGTGATTGCTTTTGTCTTATGGCAACAAATTATAGTCTTAAATGTCAGTTTACATAGTTCTTTATTTTAAACACACGCATTTATGAACACCCTTAGGCTTTACTAAGAAATGTTATACCTGCCACACTAGGGAAAGTGTTTTCTTATTAATGACAAGGAAAGTGAATAAATTAGTAGTTTTAGTATTGTAAAACAGTATGTTTAGAATGAGTTTACTTGAGGCACTAGTATCTAAAAAATATCTTAACAAAGCAATGATCTCTTTACATTTAATGGTTAGATAAAATAAGTTTGTCATTAAATGGATTTCAGAGAAATTACATTTGCCACTTTTTAAAGTGAATGCCAATCAACATGTAAATGAGCAATTCAACCCCTTTAAATTGGAAAAAAAAAATCCTAGGGACAGTTAATTTTATAGTTGTTAGTGATGGTCAGATTATTGTAAAATAATCCTTTGTATTTCATTATAAAAAATTATAGAAACACATAATCAGACATTCACAGTTAAAACAGAATGAATGATAATCCTGCCTGGTAGAGAATATTGTTCCATTTTGTTTGTGTACTGATGTTTTAGTTATCCTCAAAGAGTAGAAACAAAAACATTAATAGCTGAAATCTGTGTATATATTAGATGGGGAGTGGTACTAGAAGAAATGTTGTGATAATACTGTTTTGCATTACAGTGAACCACTACGATTGGGGTTAATTCAGGTATCAGAGTTATCCTAAGCACTGAGGTTTTCACTCAGACACAAAAAGTAGGCTTACCCTGCTCCTTGGGCTTTCAGGTTCTTGCATATACAGCTCTTACTGACAAAGCCCCGTAAGATTCAGATGCCAGCATCATATTTTTCAGACTAGAAGGTGCTAGAATATCTGATACGCCAGTGAGATCCACTATGTCAATCTGTCTCTCAGGTCTTGATCTCTACTTTTATGCTGGTTTGAGAACCGTGACCTAGTCAGTTGTTCATTTGATAAATATTTCTTTCAACACGTACTCAGTATGCACTTAACAATACTGCAGATAGTTTTGGTCCCTGTAAATCCCAGATGAGAAAAGCTAACTTAAATTGATAACTAATGGAATTAACCTAAATGCCCATCACTAGTAGACTGGATAATGAAAGCGTTGTACAGATACACCATGGAATGCTATGCAGCTATGAAAAAGAATGAGATTATCTCCTTTGCAGGGACATGGATGAAGCTGGAGGCCATTATTCTTAGCAAACTAACACAGGAACAAAAAATCAAATACCATGTTCTCACTTATAAGTGGGAGCTAAATAATGAGAACAAATAGACATAGAGGGAAACAACACCCACTGTAACCTTTCCGTGGATGGAGGGTGGGAGGAGGGAGAGCATAAGGAAAAATAACTAATGTATACTAGGCTTAATACCTGGATGTATTAGTCATGGTTCTCGCAGAGGGACAGAACAGGGTGTGTGTGTGTGTATACACACACATATATATATACACATATACACATATATACACACATATATGTATACATATATACGTATATATGTATACATATATTTCTTCTCAGCATCCATTAAAAAGAAAACAAGAATCTTCTCCCATATAATGCTGTGACAGACAACTCTTCTAATATATATGAAAATTTTTATTTTTGGAAGAACTAATGAGAACTAATAGGAGATATATATATATATATATCTTCTCTTAGAGGGACAGGATATATATACATACATATATAATGTATTATTATATTATATATGTGCATATATATTAGTTCTGTCCCTCTAAGAGAACCCTAATACATCCAGTGAGTTTATTAAGTGTTAACTTATATGAGCACAAAGTCCCACAACAGGCTATCTGCAAGCTGAGGTGCAAGGAGAGCCAATCCAAGTCCTGAAATTGAAGAATTTGGAGTTCGGTGTTTGAGGGCAGGAAGCATCCAGCATGAGAGAAAGATGTAGGCTGGGAGGCTAGGCATGTCTCATCTTTTCACATTTTTCTGCCTGCTTCATATTCGATGGAAGCTGATTAGATTTTGCCCACCAGATTAAGGGTGGATCTGCTTTCCCCAGCCCACTGACTCAAATGTTGATCTCTTATGGGCAACACCAACACAGACACACTCAGGATTAATAATTTGTATCCCTCAATCCAATCAAGTTGATACTCAGTATCAACCATCACACCGGGTGATGAAATAATCTGTACAACAAACCCTCATGAAAGGAATTCAGCTATATAACAACCCTGCACATGTGCCCCTGAAATTAAAATTTAAAAAACAAACAAGAATATTCTGTAGCTTTGAATCAGACACTCAGGGATGCCATATGATTGGCTAACTTACGTCTAAGGCTTTCTAGGCAGCCACTGAAATGTTATATTACCTTTTCAGCAGCCCAAGAGGCTGAGGCAGGAGAATTGCTTGAACCCGGAAGGCAGTGGTTGCAGTGAGCCGAGATCATGCCACTGCACTCCAGCCTGGGTGACAGAGCCAGGCTCCATCTCAGAACAAAAACAAAAACCCCTATTTTGTTCTCAAGTGAAAGCAACAGATAAAAGTGGAAACCAAAAGACAAACTATTTTATACAAATGAAATAATTTGAAAGATATGTTCTTTCTTCACAAACCTTTCTATGTTTAAATAAATTGCTTGGAAGATGTTGAGAAGCAAGCTTTTATATGATTTTGATATTTAAGTATGACCTGAATGTTGAGAAAAGATAAAGATTATGAAATTCAAATTACCCATGTTTGTATAGGGTATTTCTGCTCTACTTCCTTGTATTTCTTAGATGATATGGAAAGTTTCCATTATCCTCGATCTTTATGGCACTTATGTAGCAATAATAAAGATCATAGGTAAAATCTGTCATATATATGCATATGTATATAATTACATACATATTTACTATTAAGATTATGACAGTAGTCTTCCAAAAATAAAATCTTCATATATATTGGAAGAGTTGGCTATCACAGTGTTACATAGGAATAGATTCTTGTTTTCTTTTTAATGGATGCTGACAAGAATGCCTGAGAATCCTACCTGCTGGCACTGGAAGATTTTACACAATACAATCTGATAGTATTTTCCCTACTTAACATTAATCTTCTTATATAAGTACCTGGTCTTCTATAAAATTGTTAATTAAAAGAAGTCATACCATTACTCTTGATATTGCAAAAAAATGGCCTTTATGGGTAAACATAAATATGTAACTAAAACATAAATGAAATCAGGCAGTTACAAATAAGAAAATTAGTCATTTGGGGCAAGCTAAAGAGTTAAGAAAACACGGGAATATAATTTGCTGGCACTTTAGAGAAAACAGAAAGAAATAATGGGGCTCCTCTCCAGGTGTACATATTATAAAATTATAGTATGTTGGCATATTGGTAGGGTTGCTATTTTTAGCAAACCAGAATGCAGCATTCTCAGCTATATTTGAATTGAGAAGTACCAAATAGTTTTTAATATTGAATGTTCAAAATATTGCATGGGATATACTTATACTCAAAAATAATCACTATTCATCTGAAATTCATATGTGACTGGGCCTCCTGTATCTGGCAACCCTACCTAGTAGGAAATAATGTTGTATACATTTTTTGAAAACTGATTAACCTAGTAATATGATTATTTGTCATTTAAGGAAACATAAACAAAGGACTATTTCTGAGATATTTTCCAGTAAAGTTTGGAAAGCAACCTTATCCATTGTGTTAAGATAAAGAAGGGGGAAAGTCATATTTTGCTGTGTTTTATTAACTTCAATTTCTTATCACTATTGAACATAGAATATGTATTTACTTAGCAGTGAAAAGTTCATGTGGTAAATAAACACTATAAATGTAAACCAAGGATCGATGCTTCAAAAGCAAATTTATTCAGTATAAAATGTCAGAGCAGCTTTTATACTTCCAAATACATAAGATGTAAATTGGAAAGTGTTTGCATTCTAACTAGCTTTAACACATCCATTATATAATAACATGAAAGGAAAAAAGATTACAGCTTCTCTTTTATTACCCCTTTAAAATTCCTTCATTTTCATTTTCGTGTAATGTGGTTTAGAGGAGAAAAATTAGAACTGACAATATTATTTAACGAAACTGTTTTAATTATGTAGATAATGTAAATGTAACACCAAGTCTGCACATTTATAATGCTGTTTTCAACGTTGTAAAATTGTGGTATTCGACAGTTGGGAAATCCAGAGTAACGCTTGTTAGCTCTCAGAATTTGCTATACAGCTTACGACAAAGAATTCAATGTGAACCATTCTGAATTATGATGATTATATATAGATGAAATGCTTCAAAACTTACTACATGTGAAGCACTTTGCCTCATGCTTTGCAAACATTGTACACTTTAATATTATACTATATATGTTTTAAAATATTAGTATATTTGAAAAATTGTAGAAACACTGCCTTTTCAGACATGTTTTGCTAGATAACCCTCTAATGATAATGCTGAATAAAAATCCATTGCTGAAATTGCACAAAAATAAAAGGTATGCAAAATCTAAAATAAGAACAAAGCTATAATTCTGAGTGAAAAGTAAGGATTGAAGATGGTCATCACTTAAAGAATTTTGTATTATCCTAGAAGACTTCACCTTTTTAAAAACAGCTTCATGTCACCTGGAGACAAAAGATAAATACTGGGGAATGCACAAGCTATAGACTCTAAGAAGATAAACCCAGGACATAAGGTTTACATCCTCAGCTTCGAAGGAGATGGTGCAAAACCAAGGTATGACAAAGTATGGACCAAAACATTACAAAGAACCTTGTCCGTCAGCCACGGTGCTAAGGGAATGTGAAAAAACAATCTGAGAATTATGTTCTCAGCAGAGTTTTAGTATAATTCACAATCTTTATGATATGAAGAATCTTAAATTTACTTATTTTAAAACTGTGTCAGGCAACTTACACTGGCAAGAGTCAAATGTTTCCTAGAGGAATGGCAAATTAAACTATGACATCACATAATACGGTAAAGTTCTAAGAAAAATAAAAATCTCATGGACAAAATTCAGAAAGTGCAGCAAGAATAAGGTACCATGAATAAGTGAGATTAATACAAATATCAAAATCATACCCACAAAGATGTTAACATACTGAAAATACTATAACCCAAATTATAAACAGAACTATGATTAGGAGATTTTAATAAATGAGAAGCTTGAAAATACAAGCAAGTAAATAGAATCTCAGAAATATTTAGAAAATACAAATAACCTTCCAGGATTAAAAAATATACATTAAAATCAGAAAGAAACCTCAATGAATAATTAGCTGTGACCTAAAAAATAGACTTGAAGAAATTTCACAGAATTTCTCACAGAGACTTTTGTTGGAAAATATGAAAAGGGATAATAGACATACCACTCTTAAATAGCTAAGGGAAAATAATAAAATTAAACATTTTAACTGTTTAAATAGCAGAAGAGTTTCAAGTGGGCAGTAATTGAACACAATGAAATTAAATCAGAAACCAGTAAGTTTTAAATAGGAAATTTTACATAGTTGGAAATTATAAAAATTACATCTAAAATTTCATGAATCAAAGAAAATATCAAAATAATGATGGAAATTAAGATATTTTATTTTCCAAGATGGTGGATTCGAGGTTTTCAGTGTGCTTCAGCTGCTTTGAAATAGCAACAGTGCATAAAGATTAACTCTATAAGGACTGATTAAAGAGAGTAAATGAGAATCCACCAGAATAATGAAGGACACTCTAAATCCCGGAAAGGAGAACATGAGCAAAACGCCCCTGTGACAGCATCCAGCTGATAAGAGTGAGTGAAACCCTAGCACGCGAGAAAGGCAGACAGCCTCCTTCTGTGACTCAACCTTCCACTGAGGATCTAAGCAACCCAGAGAGAGGGAGAGCCCTTTGTTTCTCTCAAGCCATGGAGCTAACTTGGGGAGAGGCTTGGAGGTGCTGTGAGGAAAAAACAGTGGGAAAAGCTGCAGACATTTTCCCAGACCTGAGACTGAGAGCAGGATGTCATTATAATCTGGGTGCACACAAAGTTAGCCATTCTGTGGTGACTCAGCAATGAGGCCACATGGGCATTTTAGTCTTGGGGCAGAGATAGAAGTACCTGCTGTGGACCAGGGTGGGAACCTCCACAACCAGAATAGAAAGTGTCTCAACAGTAGATGCTGGAATTGTGCTCCCTACTGTAGGACAAGAGGAGATATATGACAGCTGCAGTTTCTCCTGGACAATGAGACTTGCAGCCAGGGGCAGTTTGTCAACCTGGACCTGTCATTATTCAGTGCCCCAGCCGTTCCCCTGAGATCATGGTGCAGCAGGCCCCTTTCTGCTCCGTCACAAGACAGAAGTCTAGGCATTTGGAGCACCTGTGTGCCTGAACCAGCAGCCTAAGCCTCCCCATACTTCATAGACATAGACTGTGGTGCAGCAGGGCCCTCTCAGATTTCCAGACATTTGAAGCAGCTACTCATCTGGATTAGCAGTCTCACCTGCCCCACCTTTCCTATGTAGAGATCCTGGTATAGGGAGCTCCTCTGTGTTTCATGCCCAGTGAGATCTCCAGGCATTCGAGCTCCTGCTCACTTGATTCAGCAGCCTGAGCCGTTTCATTCTTCCTGGGAATAGATCATGATGCAGTAGGGTCCTCCCTGCTGCCCACCCAGGCAGATCTCCAGACATTCTGAGCAACCACTCACCTGGATAAGCAGCCTGAACTGTCCTACCCTTCCTGGGCATAGATTATGGTGAAATAGGACCCTCTCTACTCCATACTTAGGCATATCTCCAAACATTAAAAGCATATACTTGACCAGATTGGCAACCTGAGCTGCCCCTCCCTTCCTGTGCAGAGATCTGTATGCATGGATGCCATCTCTGCTTCATGTCCACACAAATCTCCAGGAATTCAGACCACCCGATTGCCTGTTTCAGCAGCCTGAGTTGCCCCACCACTCCTGTGAGGAGATCTTGGTGCAGGGGGCTCCTCTCCACTACATGCCCAGACAGATCTCCAGACATCTGGAGTACCCACTTTCCAGGATTAGGAGTTTAGGCTTCCCTCATACCTGTGCAGAGAACTCAGGGATGAGGAGATTTCCAAGTTCCACACACCCAGGCACACCTCTGGGCACTTGGTGACTGCCCAGTGGATTCTCCTTTGACACTGGTGTTTATGCCTGACATCAGGAGAACAGTAAGTGGACCTGCCCGGTCTAGCCTTGCTCATCAGGGCCCCCACCCCTCCAGGGATGAGTAGGGTGTTCAGGCCACTGTGCACTCCACAAATCAAGACATTGCCTGAGGCAACAGAGACCTTCTACCATTAAACAAGGCTCAGGTGTATACCGAGCTGTTAGTCGCAGCTAGCTCTTAACTATAAGCACCATCTACTGGCTGGTAGGTCCAACCACACAGCCCAATATTCAACTGCTGACAGAAGCGCATAAGGCTATAGAAGTAAAATCAAAACACCCTACCCAACATTCTCTACAATCACATAACCAGGGATGGGTAAAGGGAAAGGGAAATAAAAAAATAATAATAATATTACAGAGAAATAAAGAAAAAGAAAAATATTCTACCCACACTACTATAATTACAAAAATTAGAAGTGCTAGTCTCCAGATGACAAGGAACCAGTGCAAAAATTATGGCACCATGAAATATCAGAATGTAGCAACACCAAAGGATCACAATAGATCTTCAGCCACATCCCTAACCAAAATGAAAACTCAGAAATGACACAAAGAATTCAAAGCGTGAATTACAAGGAAGCTCAACAAGATCCAAGACAAGGTTGAAAAGCAATACAAAGGAATTTCAAATGCAATTCAGGAAAGGAAAGAAGAGATAAGCATATTAAAGAGAAATTAATCAGATCTTCTGGAATTGAAAAACTCACTTAAAGCAATTTCAAAATACAATGGAAAGCTTTATCAACAGACTGAACCAAGACAAAGTAAGAATTTTAGAGCTTGCAGATTGGTCTTTTGGAGTAAGCCAGTTAAACAAAAATAAATAAAAAGTTTTAAAAACAATGAACAAAGTTTTTAAGAAATATGGGATGATGTAAAGTGACGAAATCTATGAATTCCTGGCATTCCTGAAAGAGATAGAGGAAAGATAAGCGACCTAGAAAACATATATAAGGGAACACTTCAAGAGAATTTTTCCTAATCCTACTACAGAGTAGACAGCAAGATACAAGAAATCCAGAGAACATCCATGAGATACTACACAAAACGAACAACACCAAGGCATATAGTCACCAGTCTGTTCACCGTGAGAGCTAAAGAAAAAATCTTAAAGGCAGCTAGAGGAAAAGTTCAGATCATGTACAAAGGGGACACAATCAGGCTAACAGTGGGAGTTCTCAGCAGAAACCTTACAAACCAGGAGAGTTTGGAGGCCTATTTTCAGCATTCTTAAAAAAAAAAAAAAGAAAGAAGAAAGAAAGAAGGAATTAATGAAATTCCAGCCAAGAATTTCATATTCTCCCAAACTAAGCTTCTCAAGCAAAGGAGAAATAATTTTTTTTTCAGAAAAGCAAGAAGTAAGGCAATTTATAATCACTAGATTTTTCTTACAAGTAATACATAAGGGAGTTCTAAATAGAGAAACAAAAGTATAATACCTGCTACCACAAAATACACTTAAGTACATAGCCCACAGCCCCTATAAAGCAAATACACAATTGAAACTACAAAGCAACCAGCTAAAAACTCACAACAGGATCAAAATCTCATATATCAATATTAATCTTGAATGTAGGCTAAATGCCCCACTTAAAAGTCATAGAGTGGTAGATTGAATTAAAAAAAAAAAGCACACTACAAGATCCATGTATCTGCTGTCTTCAAGACACCCACCTCACAGTAGCAGCACTTACACTGTTCAAGTAAAGAATTGGAAAAAGAAGTATCATAAAAACAGAACACACAAAAAAAGGCAGGGTAGCTATTCTTATATGAAATAAATCAGATTTTAAACCAATAACAGTAAAAAAAAAAAAAAAAGCACAAAGAAGGGCATTGCATAATAATAAAGTGTTTGATACGAGAAGACTTAACTATGCTAAATATATACGCACCTAACATTGGAATACCCAGATTCATAAAATAAGTACTTCTAGACCTACAAAAAGATATAGACAGTCACACAATAATAGTGGAGGACTTGAACACTCCACTGACAGCATTAGGCAGAGAATTAACAAATTCTCAGTTTAAATTTAACAATTGGCCAGTTGGACCTAATATATATGTACAAAAAAAACTCTACCCATAAACCACAGAATATACATTATTCTCAACCGCACATAGAACATACACCAAGGTTGACCACATGTTCAGCCAAATAGCAGGCTCAACAAATTTTTCAAAAAATCTGAACCATACCACACATACTCTTGAACCAAAGGGGAATAAAAACAGAAATCAATACCAGGAAGATCTCTCAAAACTACAAAACTCCATGGAAATTAAACACCTTGCTACTGAATGACTTTTGGGTAAATAACAAAACTAAGGCAGAAATATAAACATTATCTGAAATAAATGAAAACACAGATACAGTATACTAAAATCTCTGGGATGCAGCAAAAGCAGTATTAAGTGGAAAGTTTACAGTGCTAAATGCCTACCACAAAAAGTAAGAAATATCTCAAATTAACAATCAAACATCACACCTAGAGGAAATAAAAAACAAGAACAAACTACTAAGGTAGCTGGAGAAAAAAAAAATAACTAAAATCACACCAGAAGTAAATGAAATTGAGACCCCAAAATCTACCCAAACTATTTATGAAACCAAAAGTTGTATCTCTGAAGAATAGGTAGGATTGGTAGACTGCTAGCTAGACTAACAAAGGTAGGTATGGTGGTTCACATCAGTAATCCCAGCACTTTGGGAGGCTGAGGCTGGTGAATCACAAGGTGAGGAGTTCAAGATCAGCCTGGCCAAGATGGTTAAACCCTATCTCTACTAAAAATACAAAAAAAAAATTAGCCAGGTGTGGTGGCAGACGCCTGTAATCCCAGCTACTCAGGAAGCTGAGGGAGAAAACTGCTTGAACCCAGGAGGGGAGGTTGTAGTGAGCCGAGATCGCGCCACTGCACTCCAGCCTGGGTGACAGTGCAAGATTTTGTCTCAAAAAAAAAAAAAAAAAAAAAAAAAAAAAAAAAAAGATCCAAATAAGCACAATCAGAAATGACAAAGGTGATGTTACAACTGATTCCACAGATGCCAAAGACCCTAAGATATTGTTATGAACACCCCCATACACACAAATTAGGAAATCTAGAGAAAATGAATAAATTCCTGGACATACAATCTCCCTAGATTGAATTAGGAAGAAACTGAAACCCTTAACACACGAATATCATGTTCTGAAATGGAATCAGAAATAAAAAGAAAAAAATCTACCAACTAAAAAAAGCCCTGGACCAGACGGATTCACAGCAGAATTCTACCAGACATACAAATAAGAGCTGGTACTAATCTTACTGAAACTATTCCAGAAAATCAAGGAGGAGGGACTCCTCCCCAACTCATTCTACAAAACCAGCATCCCCCGATACCAAAACTTGGCAAAGACACAACAAGATAAGAAAAATACAGACCAATATCCCTGAAGAACACAGACACAAAAATTTCTCAACAAAATAATAGCAAAGTGAATCCAGCAGCACATCAAAATGTTAATTCAGCATGATCAAATAGGCTTCATTCCTGAGATTCACAACTGGTTCAATGTATGCAAATCAAAAAATGTGATTCACCACATAAACAGAATGAAAAACAAAAAAAAAATGATCATCTCAATAGACGTGAGAAAAAGCTTTTGATAAAATCTAACATCTCTTCATGTTAAGAACATTCAAGGAACTAGGCATCGAAAGAGTGTACCTCATAATAATAATAGCTATCGCCAACATCATAGTGAATGGGCAAAAACTAGAGGCATTCCCCCTTGAGAACTGGAACAAGGCAAGAATGTCCACTGTCACCACTCTTATTCAACATAGTACTAGAAGTCCTAAAGAGAAAGAAATAAAAGGCATCCAAAGAGGTAAAGAAGAAGTAAAACCATCCCTTTTTGCTGATAATATGATTCTATACTTACAAAACTCTAAAGACTCTACAAAAAGGTTCTTGGAAACACATAAATGACATCAGCAAAGTTTTAGGATACAAAATGAATGTACATAAATTAATAGCACTTCTATATGCCAATAATATTCAACGTGAGACCCAAACCAAAAACACAATTTCATTTGCCATATTCACAAAACAAAAAACAAATAAAAAACAACTAGGAATACATCTAACCAAGGAAGTGAAAGACACAAGACATCTACAAAATACAGCTGAAAGAAATAATAGGTAATACAAACAGAAAATAAATCCATGCTCATGGACTGGAAGTACCAATATCATTAAAAAGCCAAACTGCCCAAAGCAATGTAAAGATTCAATGTTATTTCTGTCAAGCTACGAATGTTATTTTTCACAGAGATGGAAAAAACTATTCTAAAATTCATATGGAACCATAAAAAACCCAAATAGCTCTTCAAACCATACCATTAGGCTACAGTAACCAAAACAGTATGGTATTGTTACAAAAATAGACCAATGGAACACGATGGAGAACCCAGAAATGAAACTGCACAGCTATATCCATCTGATCTTTGACAAAGTCAACAAAAACAAGCAATGGGGAAAGGAGTCTCTAGTCAATAAATGGTGGTGAGATACGTGGCCAGCCACATGTAGAGGAATGAAACTGGACACCTACATTTTACCATACAAAAATTAAGTCAAGATGTATTAAAGATTTAAATGTAAGACTTCAAATTATAAAAATCCTAGAAGAGAACCTAAGAAATGGCATTCTGGATGCCAGCCTTCAGAAATAATCTATGACAAAGTCCTAAAATCAATTGCAACAAAAACAACATTTGACAAATGGGATCTATTTAACTCAAGAGCTTCTGCACAGCAAAAGAACCTATCAATAGAGTACACAGAAAATATACCGAATGAGAGAAAGTACTCGCAAACTATGCATCCACCAAAGGTCTAATATCAAGAATCTATAAGAAACTTAAATAATTAAAACAGCATAAACAAATAATCCCCTTAAAAAGTGTGCAAAAGACATGAACAGACAATTCCTAAAATAAGATTTATAAGCAGCCAGCAAACCTATGAAAAAGTGTTCCTCACAAATTATCACAGAAATTAAAATCAAAACCACAATGTGATACCATCTCACATCAGTTAGAATGGCTATTAAAAAGTAAAAAACAAACAAACAAAAAACAAAACAAACAAATAGATGCTTGAGAGGCTATGGAAAAAAAGGAAATGCATATACAGTGTTGGAGGGAACATAAATTAGTTCAGCTACTGTAGACAGAAGTTTGGCGATTTCCCTAGAACTTAAAACAGGACTACCATTTGATCCAGCAATCCCATTAGCGGGTGTTATGTACCAAAGAAAAGAAATCATTCTACTAAATAGACACATGCACCCATTTGTTCATCACAGCACTATTCACAATAGAGAAGACATGAAATCAATCTAGGTGTCCATCAATGGTGGATTGGATAAAGATAATGTGGTACATATACACCATAGAATACTATGCAGCCATAAAAAGAATGAAATCTTGTTCTTTGCAGCAACATGAATGCAGCTAGAGACCATTATCCTAAACAAATTAACACAGAAGCAGAAAATCAGATGCCTCATGTTCTCACTTACAATTGGGAGCTAAATACTAGTTACACATGGAGGTAAAGGTAGCAACCATAGACACTGGAAACACTGGGGAAGGAGGCAGGCAAGGTTTCCAAAACTACTGGATACTATGCTCAGTTACTGGGTGACGGGATCTATAAATCCCAAACCTCAGGTGTCAGATATTCCCAGGTAACAAACCTGCACGTGTACCCACTGTATCTAAGATGAAAGTTGAAATTATTAACAATAAAAAGTTGACATAAGGACAGAAAAAATATCTATAATTAAATAAATATGAAAATGCTGCTTTTCAAAACTTCTGGGATATAGCTAAGGTAATACTCATAGGTATTTTAGTTTTAAGAGCTTGTTTTAGAACAGAAATAATGCTAAAAGTTATATCTAGAACTAGATGTACCATATGACCCAGCCATCCCACTACTGGGTATATACCCAAAGGATTATAAATTATTCTACTACAAAGACACATGCACACGTATGTTTATTGCGGCACTATTCACAATAGCAAAGACTTGGAATCAACCCAAATGTCCATCTGTGACAGACTGGATTAAGAAAATGTGGCACATATACACCATGGAATACTATGCAGCCATAAAAAAGGATGAGTTTGCGTCCTTTGTAGGGACATGGATGCAGCTGGAAACCATCATTCTTAG
>NW_016803701.1:390038-395497 GCF_001698545.2 Rhinopithecus bieti | reverse complement strand
CACTATTTTTTAAATTTTTATTTATTTATTTATTTATTTATTTATTTATTTATTTATTTTTTGAATCAGAATTTCACTCTGTCGCCCAGGCTGGAGTGTGGTGGTACAATCTCAGCTCACTGCAGTCCCCGCCTCCCAGGTTCAAGCAATTCTCCTGTCTCAGCCTCCCATATAGCTGGGATTGCAGGTGCATGACACCATGCCCAACTAATTTTTGAATTTTTAGTAGAGACAGGGTTTCACCATGTTGGCCAGGCTGGTCTCGAACTCCTGAGCTCAGGTGATCCACCCACCTTGGCCTCCCAAAGTGCTGGGATTACAGGTGTGAGCCACCACGCCCAACCAGGACTGTTAAAGAAGAAAAATAAAGAGAAGAATTTTCATTTGAAATGTTATAGTGTATTAGTCTGTTCTTAAACTACTATGAAGAAATAACTGAGACTGGCTACTTTATAAAGGAGAGAGATTTAATTGACTCACAGTTCCGCATTGCTGGGAGGCCTCAGGAAACTTACAATCATGGAGGAAGAAAGAGGAGAAGCAGGCACCTTCTTCACAGGGATGGCAGGACAGAGTGAGTGCAAGCAGGGGAAATGTCAGACGCTTATAAAACCCTCAGATTTCATAAGACTAATTAGCTATCATGAGAACAGCATGGGAGAAACTGCCCCCACGATCCAGTCACCTTCCCCTGGTCCTGCCCTTGACACGTGGGGATTATGGGGATTACAATTTGAGGTGAGATTTGGGTGGGCACACACAGCCAAACCATATTATAGTGATTAAAACAGAATAGTGGTAAGATAGAGCTAGGCAAGTGAAAAAAAGGGACAAAACAGCAAGCCTCGAACCTACTCCATTCATGGATGCAAATTGGATTTACAGCCCAGTGGGTGTTGCTGGTTAGTGTGGAAAAAGAGAGCCCATTTCATTAATAATACTGGAAAACATGACCATTTTTTGAACAATAAAATAAAATTGGACTTCTACATCATACTCTACACAAATAAATATCATGTGGATTAAAGACTTATCTGCAAGGCTATAGGAAAATATCTTTATAATTGTGGTGGAGGAAATAATTTTTAATAAAATCATAAAAAGCAGATAGCCTAAAAAAAGATAATTTCAATGATACAAAAAAACTAAAAACTTTACAGAAAGAGAAATATAATAATCTGTAAAAAAAAATGTTTCTAGTATTTACAACTGTCAGAGAATTAGTATTCAGACTATAAATCGGTAAAAAAAATTCATAAAATTAGTAAAAGACAAAAATAGGCATTTTGTAGAGGGGGTAATATAAATTGCTCATAATTTTTTAATTCTTAAGCTTAATAGTAATTAGCAAACTTCAAATTAAAACTACAGCCCAATTCGAAAACATAACGACCTGATTGCAACAATTATTAAAACCACATTAGTATTTGTTCAATAGTAATGTGCTGGGATGAGTTTAATGATTAAAAAAACACTTTATTTTTCTGAAAATGATTTAGCATGGGTCTGCTTTGTGACCAAGCAAATTCATAACCGTGAATATAGACTATAGTAACTTTTTCACATTTGTACCAAGAGACATCTACATATTACATTCTTATCAAAACTGTTTATAATAGTAAAAAATTGGAAACAATTCAAATAAGCCATTAAAAGGGTCTGGCTGCTGGGCACAGTGGCTCAAGACTGTAATCCCAGCACTTTGGAAGGCTGAGGTGAAAGGATTGCTTAAGTCCAGGAATTCAAGACCAGCCTGGGAAAAATAGCAAGGTGCTATATATATATATATATGTAATATACACATATATATGTAATACACACACACACACACACACACACACACACACACACACACACACACATTGGGCATGCTGCTATGTGCCTGTGGTCCCAGCTACATAGGAGGCTGAGATGGAAGGATTGCTTCAGCCCAGAAGATTGAGACTGCAGTGAGTTGTGTTTGGACCACTGTACTCTAGCCTGGGCAACAGAGCAAGACTTTGTCAAAAAAAACCAAAAGTGGATTAGTTATACATTGAAATACTATAAAGCGCTTAAAATAAACATTCTATCACTACCACATCCAAATAGATGAAGCTTAAAAACATAATACTCAGCAAACAAGCCATCACAAGGATGCATAGGATATTATTTCATTTGCATAAATATCCAAAACATATGAAACAACACATCGAGACTTGGTCGAAGGTGGAAAATTAATAATGAAAGTTAAGTGAGTGATTTCCATACTCCAGAATTATAATTTCCTGTGGAGGAGGAGGACGGTGCAGCTGGCTACAACAGAGGCCTTTATGGCACTAGCAGCTGGTGACTTTCATAATATCTGGTGGTGATTATTCAGGTGTGTTTACAATTATTCTCTAAAGTGCATATGTTTAATATGTTTCATTTATGATAGATATAAGAATTAAAACTTTTTTAAAAAGAGAACATATATATGAAACTTAAAATGCCATTGTGAGCCAGGTGATTGAGTTTGACAAGTTGCTGCTGCTCCTAGTAAAATGGCTCATTAAAGATCAAATTTTGTGATGTTTGCTTCTCATCATCTGTGTTGAGTTTAATTAAAAACACACTTATTATACTGAGCTATAGGATGGAGTATCTCCTGTAGAGGGAGAAATGTCCCTCAGTTTTGTAGTGACTAAATACTGGAGTCAACTTCTGAAGGAAATTAGAGATTATCCTTCCATGAATTTTTTAAAATATGCTTTGAATATAGCATATTATATGTACAGTTCTGCATGGTTGTTCCTTCATAAAATACTATTATTTTATAATGCACTAGAAAGAATATTGTGATAGAAATCACAAAATTTCTGTTCTTGTTTTGCTTTTATTTCGTATAAGCTTAATCTCTGAGTCCTAATTTCATGCATTATCTATCCAATTCCCAGATCATGTTGTATTACATAAATGTTCACATGAAATTATGCTAATAGTAATGTCCTTTACATATAAAAGGAGTCACTGCTCTTTGTATTTAATCACTCTTTTAAATGAATAATTGGCATATATTTATAATTGTATTTTTTTTAACTTTTATTTTAGGTTAAGGGATACATGTGCAGGTTTGTCATAGAGGTAAATTGCATGTTGTAGGGCTTTGGTTTGCAGATTATTTCATTACTCCGGTAATGAGCATAGTACCTAATAGGTAGTTGTTTTATTCTCACCTTCCTCCAACTCTCCACGATCAAGTTGGCTCTGGTTTCTGTTATTCCCTTCTTGTGTTCCTATGTACTCTATGTTTAGCTCCCACTTCTATGTGAAAACATGTGACATTTGGTTTTCTGTTCCCATAATCACTCTTTTTTTTTTTTTTCCAGTGAGAAGTTTTACATGTTTTCAGGTGCATTATACAGATATTGATATCTCGTAAAGTCACCTCATCCAAATTTGCCAACCTTGTATAATATGTCATCAAAATATGATCGGTCCTTCATATTCATGGGTTCCACATCTGTGGATTCAACAAACTGAAGACTGAAAATATTTGGAAAAAAATACAATAAAAATAACAATACAACAATAAAAATAATATAAATAAAATACAGTATAAATATTTATATAAACTTTACATTTTGTTAGGTATTATAAACATCTGGAGATGATTTAAAGTATACTAGAGGATGTGTATAGGCTATCTGAAAATACTACACCATTTTATGTAAGGAAGTTGAGCATCTGCAGATTTTGGTAACCACAGGGATCCTGGAACTAATCCTCTGAAGATACCAGGAGCAACTGTATATATTTTTCACCCCCTTAATTGCTCAGAATCCTGCTCTGCTAGTCTAATGCATAATGAAAATTTAGCTGTGTCAGTGTGAGTATGTGTAACAATAGTATGGCAGCTTAATTTTGGTTACATAGTTGAATTATAACAAAATAATTTAGGAAAAGCCATATAAGTTGAGTAAATGGTTATTCCATAAGCTGCAATGCTCTGTAATTGTAGAATCAAAAACAGGTGAAGATGGTAGCAATAGATATACAATTGGCCCTTGCACAAATGGGGGTTAGGGAAACCAGCCCCTCTCCCAGTCAGACATCCGTATATAACTTTTAACTCCCCAAAAACTTAGCCATTAAAAGTCTGCTGTTGACCACAAGCCTTACCAATAACATAAACAGTTAACACATATTTTATATATGTATTATGTATTGTATTCTTACAATAAAATAAGGTTCATCTTTCTGTCTTAGGGTGCCAGAGGTGGAAATAGTGAAGGAGGTGGAAGAGGAGGCAGGAGAGGCAAACATACTCACTGCAAGTTTACAAAAATACACTGTAATTTCTGTCTGATTTTTTTTTTTTTTTTTGCTTTCTCATTTCTAAAAAAAAAATGTTTCTACAGTTATCAGTCCTTTCTCCACAATTTGCTCGTATCATAGAAGGGTTCATGTCATAAGATAAGTAAAAAGTAGTCTTGAATAATCAGAACCCTTCTACCAGATTGTCTAATGTCAGTTTTGTTTTCTGTCACTGCTTATTTTATGTTTTCTTCCTCATCATCTAGCTGTGGTTAATTTCCATCATTATCTTTTGTTAATTCCTTTAGTGTGGTGTCTATTAGCTCTACTTTTTCTAAGATCCATATCTTGTAACCTTGCACCCCAACTGTTTTGTTGTTGTGGTTGATTTTGTTTTGTTTTTGTTTTTTGCCACATCCACAATATCTTTCATGATTTCCTTGATTGACTCTGTTGTAAATCCTGTGATGTCACTCACAATACCTGTGTACAGTTTACTCCAGCAGTAATTTATTGTTCCAGACTTGATGACTTTCACAGTTTTTTCTATAACAATGATGGCATCCTCAATGGTATAATCCTTCCAGACTTTCATGATGTATTCTCTATCAGGGGTCTCTTCTATTGCATTGACAATCCTTTCCATAGAACGCCATATGTAATGAGCCTTAAGCGTCCTAATGACCCCCTGATTTAGCAAGCAGACTAAGTTATTGCCTTCAATGTTGAGCTTATGAAGTTCTGGGTGCTAGGGTCATTGTCCAATATCAAAAGAATTTTAGAAAGGCAGTCCTGTATTGGATCCCAGCACTTTGGGAGGTCAAGGCGGGTGGATCACCTGAAGTCAGGAGTTCAAGATCAGCCTGGTCAACATGGTGAAACCTTGTCGCTACTAAAAATACAAACATTAGCCAGGCATGGTGGCAGGTGCCTGTAATCCCAGCTACTCGGGAGCCTGAGGCAGGAGAATTGCTTGAATGCATCCCAGGAGGTGGAGATTGTAGTGAGCTGAGATCATACCACTGGACTCTGACCTGGGCGACAGAGCGAAACTCTGTCAAAATAAAATAAAAGAGGGAAGGGAAGGGAAAGGAAGGGAAGGAAAGGGAAGAGAAGGGGGAAGGGAAGCTGGAAGGGAAGGGGAAGGGAAGGCGGAAGGGAAGGCGGAAGGGAAGGGGAAG
>NW_016803701.1:374618-389829 GCF_001698545.2 Rhinopithecus bieti | reverse complement strand
TGTCAAAATAAAATAAAAGAGGGAAGGGAAGGGAAAGGAAGGGAAGGAAAGGGAAGAGAAGGGGGAAGGGAAGGGGGAAGGGAAGGGGGAAGGGAAAAAAGAAAGGCAGCCCCTTACTGGAAAGATACTTGTGTCTTCATGGACAAAGCATCAGTGAAACCGATCCAGAATTCTCATTGTTCAGGCTTTCTTGTGCTACAACGAAGACTAGCAGCTGCTGCTTATTTTTTTCCTTTCATGATTCTGGCGTTAGCAGCTTTATAGATAAGGGCAGTCCTAATAATAAACCAAGTGCATTTGCAGGAAACAGTAAAGTTAGCCTAGCCCTTCTTGTCTTAAATACTAATGCTCACTTCTCTTCCTTACTATAAATGTCCTTTGTGGCACTTTTTTCTTTTGAATAAAGTACTTTTTTCTTTATTAAAAACCTATTTAGGTAGATATACTTTCCCCTCAATGATTTTCTTAATGAGGTCTGGGAATTTTGCTGCTGCTTGGTCTGCAGATGTTGTTTTCCCTGCTGTCATGACAGTTTTTAAAGACTAAAGCTATCTCTATAATCATCAAACCATCCTTTGCTTTATATCCTTCACCTTCCTTTTAAGTTTTCACATAATGACTTCATTTTTTCTCAAATCACATTAGAATTTATAGACATGCTTTTTGTATGCCAATCCTGAAGCTGCATAAAAGCTGTATTTTCAGTAAAAGGTAAAACAAGTATTTCACAAAAAGAGTAAGATTTTGTGTCTGCTGGTATAACTGCAATGATAACTTCATGAATTTCTTATTCTTTCTTTACCATGGTTCTTATGTTGGATTCATTTATCTTGTAAAAGTAGGCAACTGCAGATGTATCAAGCAATTCAACTTTTTCTTGCAATGTCATGAGTTTTCTCTGCTTCTTGGGAACACTTCCGGCATCACTAGTGGCACTTCATATGGGTCCAATATTGTTATTCAAGGTTTATGGCATTTGCACTAAGCACAATAAAAATATGAGAAAACCATGATAGTTTACCTTTTACTGCTATATGCAATTTACTGTAGAGAGGAATTGCTCACTTGAAATGATTACTGTTACAAGGACATTTTAAGCAGATAAAACACTTCAGCTAAAGGCAATAGCAGCAGGAGTTGACTATAAAATTATTACAGCAATAGAGTAAGTACTATAGTTAATTTTATGCAGTTATGATTTAATATTGTATCTGTACATTTGTTTGCATTTCTCTGAACTGCAATACAGCCATGAATAATCCATTGGTATGTATAAGTTTTGATACATTTTAACTTTTTATAATAGATTTGTGATATTTTTAGTGGTAAATGATAAAGCAAACTAGTATATACATATATTTTATGCAATATGACATATATTTTCTTTATTTTGATATATTTTGACCTATTTTTATATATGTCTTCAAGATGTTTCAAATTGTCCAAAGTCTCCCCAAATTTTTCTTATATAGTTATTGAAAAAATGCTGTGTGTAAGTGTAGTCCAAATCCGTGTTGTTCAAGGGTCAATTGTACATATACAGTCATGCATCATTTTAAAGATATGCATATGTTTTGAGAAATGTGTTGTTAGGCAATTTCATCATTGTGGGAACACCAAAAACTGCACATAAAAAAACTTGATGGTATAGCCTACTACACACCTAATCCATATGGTATAGCCTATTATCCCTAGGCTAAAAACCTATACAACATGTTACTGCACTGAATATTGCAGGCAATTGTAACACAATGGTAAGTATTTGTGTATCTAAATGTATCTAAATGTTGTTTATCTAAACATATCTAAACATAGAAAAGGTATAGTAAAATACAGTATTATGGGACCATTGTTGTACATCCAGTGTGCATCAACATCCAGTGTGCATCAACATCCAGTGTGCATCAAGAATGTGTGAAACATTCTTATGTAGTGCCTGACTTTATTTTCCATGAGGTGTGTTATTCTATAGCTTAGTCATTTCAATCACCCTTTTCATCAGAATCGCTCTCACTTTCTAGGTTTACTATAATGCTTGTATTTATGTTTGCATGTTGATTAATAGAAATATTTGTGGAAAGTACAACTCTAGAACTCACATACTCTACCTTAATGAACTTTAATTTTAAAGAGGGAGTTTTAGAAAATCTTTTAAAGAAATGAAAATGCCTTGTGAACTTCTAACACACTCATATTTCCCCCTTTTTCAACTTTGTTGATTGGCCTGGAACTCTTAAAGTTTTATTTTTTGATACTTTTTTCTCTCAGGGAAGTTTCATGTCTTTCTTCAGTCATGGGAGTTTCTCTACTATCATTTATTCAATTATGCCTCTGGCCTATGCTCATTATTTTCATGCTCTGGCAGTTCAGCCTAATGGTTAAGAGCATGCCCTCTTGAGCCTGATTGTTCAGGTCCAATTCCTGGCTTCTCTATTTATTAGCTATGTGACCATGGGTAAGTTAATTTCTTTCTCTTCCTCAACGGCTTGCTGCAATGAGTAAGTAAATGAATATATGTAAAGTGCTTAGACAGTGCTCCATATATTTTAAGTATTATGTAAGTGCGTGCTCTTATTATAATGATTACTTTTATATAGAGTTGTAAATCTTTTTATGTTTTTTTCCATTCCTCTTTCATACTTTCTATCTGTATAACATTTGGAATTGCATTATGAGTTACTAGGCTTGGTGCTCCAGCATATTTGTGTGCCCAATAACTGTGTCCACCTTTCTTTTTTAGTCTATATAATTAGGATTTGCTTAGATTTTTGTTTCAATTTCAATCATTATATTTTTATACTTCAAAAATCTCTAATAATTTCTTATTGTACAATTGCTTAGTCTTATATGGGTATAATATCTTCCTAATCTCTCTCCAGATATTTGGACATATTTTGGACATTTTATTAAACACACTTTTTGCTAACTCTTTCAACACCTGTAAGTGTCTCTGTCATAGTTCTGATATTTGCTGCTTTCTTGTGCAATTTGTAGCTTAGCTGTCCTGTATGATTATCTCCTCTCTTCATTCAGGGAGATGGCTATGAGCTGAAATGTGGCTTGGATTTGTTTGTGACTGTGAGAAAGTGACATCCCTTGGAAGCTGTTTTTCTGAGTATGGGCAATTGCAACCAAATGTTTTGAGCCATTCAGGACACATTATGCCTCCGTCTCCCTGATCTCCTTCAGTTAGTATTCCTACCTGGGGACTTTTCCATTGTTGTTTGCCAAGGTTAACTTACCTGACTGCTCTAGCCGTGAGACCACACTAATAATTCTGCTCATTGCTTCTTAGCCTCTTATTCACTGGTTCCATGCCCTACTAGCACAGACCAGTTAATGTTAATGCTTTATTTTAAAGCTGTGCTTTGATATGGCTTTTCCCCCCCCTGCTTTTTGTTTCTCGGGATTCTCTAGAGTCTGTAGTGCATCTAGAGTGACTTTTTGTTTTTAGTGGAGCTATGTTTTTACTTTTACGTGTGACAAAATAATGTCTATGAATTTGATGCAGGAGGAGAAAATCGCATAATGTATTCAAGTCTGCTATGTTGAAACAGAATTCAATAGTGACCTTCAAAAAGATGTTCTAACCACATGAACCTGTGAATGTGACCTGTTTTTTTTTTTTTTTTTAAAGGTGACTTATGCAGGTGTCATTAAGTTAAGAAACTGGAGATCAGGTCATCCTCAATTATCTGGGTGGACCCTAAAGTTAGTGATAAATGTCCTTATGGGAAACACACAGGGAGAAGGAACAGAAGATCATGTAAAGATAGAGGCAGAGATAGGAGTTATGTGGCCACAAGCCACGGAACTCCATTAACCACTGGAGCTGGAAGAGGCAGGGAAGGATTCAACTTTAAGCTTTTAGAGGAAGTATAGACCTGCTGACATTTCGATTTTGGACTTCTGGTTGCTGGGCTGTGAAATAATAAATTTCTCTTGTTTCAATTAACCAAGTTTGTGGTAATTTTTAAATGAAGTCCTAGGAAATTGATAAAGGTATTTTCTTCTATTAATACCCAATTTTAGCAGAAAGCATTGTCTCTCATTTCACAGAAAATATTAAGACAGTACATGAAAACTTCCTTAATTTCCTCTTTGTCACTTACAAACATGTTTATATCCACATCTATACCTATCTTCCAGGTCCCACTTACTGTTCAAAGTTAAGTTTGTGTTAGGGACCCTCTGCCACTTCTGCCTCTGCTTTACCGGCAAAACTCTTTGTAATCTAGTAGACATTTTCCTTTTACTTATAAACATAGCCAAGCCTCTTTGAAATAAAAAATTCCTGCGGGTTTAACAGATCACCCTTCAACTTCTGCTCTGCATTCTGTCTTCATTTTATAGCCAATCATTGAGGGAGAGTAGCCAGCACACACCGTCCTGTCGGTATCACATATCTCAAACTAATGCAGTCTTTCTCTGGAGCCTAACATGCCACTGAAAGCTAACAGTACCAAGGTCCTTCACATTGCCAAAGCCTGCATATATTTTCTATGCTTATTTCAATTGCCCTCACTTTGATATTTGACTCCCATCATTGCACACCACCCTTCAATCTTTGTTTACCCTCTTCTGTTTCTTCTGACCGGCTGTTTTCTTCCTAATCTCACACATAGGTTTCTTTCTCTCCCCAGTGCCTTTTAAATGTCAGGAGTATAATCCAAGGTTCTGCCTTTGTCCCTCACTTCTTGCTACATTGCATGATCTCAAGGTCAGCACATTCATACTCATGATTTTATCTTTATTGGATACACTGGAGAGTCTCAAATATATTCTCATAATTTAGAACTCATTTTTGGGCTTCAGTATTGAACATCCAAATGCCACCTGCACATCTCCATTAGGATGTCCCAAGGACACTTTAATCTTTATTTTTGACATCTTCTCATCCTGACTTCAGACTTGTTACTCTGTATTACCCTGTTTACTCAACAGATTCTTCATTCAAACAACTGAAAACAGAATATTGTTATTATCGAGAAGTCGTTTTTGCGTTCTCTCATATATATCTTTATACTTGATTTAAGCAATCATTTTATTCTGCTGTATGTCATGTAAAATTGGATCTAGAATGATAAATAGTTTTTATCTCAATCACCATGTGCCATTGATTTGTAGGGGCTGCCAAGAGTACAAAGTTGAGAAAGATAGTGTGATCACCTCTAGAGTGAAAGGAAAGACTTCCACAGTTGATGATAGATGAAATGGCAAGGGTAAAGTAAAGTGAAGCATGAATGTATTATCATGATCTTAAATTATGAAGGTCACAGGTTAAGTCAGAGTGTGTGTGTGTGTGTGTGTGTGTGTGTATGCACATGCGCTCACTTGATTTGGGATATTTTAGTAAATAAACAGATAAGCACAAAAAGGATGCTTTAGGCAGGAAGAACAAAGTCAGAGAGGAGTCAAGTGGAACTGAGGGGATACTAATGAGAACTCCATAATTTAATCTGCATAGAGGGCAGTGTATAGTTAATGAGAGAAATTTAGATTGGACTCAAATTAGTTAAGGCCATTTGTGCCAAGTTAAATAACTTTTATTTAAGATAATACAAAAGGATAGTAAAATCCCATTCTTTCTGGCATTGTGGAATTTTAAAAATTCCATTTAAATTTATTTTTAAACACTTCCCTTACAGGGTAATCTGAAAATAAAATGATGCAGTTTTAAACAATAATAATTATTCAAAAAAAATAGAGACATATTGTGAAAATACAGTTTTTCTATTTTAATTAAGAATGGTAGTAACAGCAGTAATATATCTTCTGCCTGCAGTGTCACCCACCATCTGTGTGTTTCTTGACCCCTGGCAATAGTCCCAGGCAGGGATAGAAATCATCCCTGGAATGGGTGCAGCCACATTGCCACATTAATTTTCACTAGGGCTTGATAGTAAGTTTCCATATTGCAGTTCTTTTAGGGAGAGACCTCTGGTCACTCGACTTCATGGCAGACATCTCAGCTAATTGAAGAAGTGATAATATTCTCTACAACCATGAGTACAATTAATGAAAGTATTCTACTATTGCCTAGGCTATTTTTTTTTCTTCCCATAATTTATCAGAGAATTTGAGGTTTGCAAATAGATTTTTAAGATATCATTCAGGACTTTCACTGACCTCCAGAACAGGGCCATTTCTATTCTTCTTCTGAGCAGCTTGCCTGTTTGACTTTAACAAGCCACCAGAATAGCTGCCCTAACACCCCTGCTGTTGCTATTTCTAATATTACCAGTCTAGCACCAAGGTTTACTTATTTTTTCTCTTTTCTCATCATCTGCCAGCTATGAACAAAGAACTGTTCTTCATGATAAAGGTCATATTTACATTTCAAAGTTTTGAGTGACTGTACTGCCTGACAGTAATATATATTATAAATAATATGGACTCAAATTTCCAAGTAGCAGTATTGACGATAAATAAATATATCTAAGTAGGAACAATAGGAGGCTCACCTATCAGTAATTATTTCCAGTTTTAAGGATATACATTTAATAAACTGTAATATGTTTCCTCTAAGATACAGTTTTTCATATAAACACCAAAATGTCAAGTACAGTTCAAGCAATTCCAAAGTTCCTCTTGTATGAATCACCTTCTCACATATGTTATCCTAACATTGATCTTCCATTTAACATCAAGGTATGCTCTATTTCACTCTGTGAAATCAGACTTTGTACTTCATTGGTCATTTTATTCACATATGCTTTCTCTCTCTGTTTCTTTATTTGGTTCCAAAAATATTGGCATTGTAAGAAGTAAAGTTTTTATCAGGTATACCATAAAAATAATTATTTCTCCTTTTCAGGAAATCAAAAAAGTGAGAAAATGGCTCCAAAAGCTTAGTAATACTAGTGTGTGTGTGTGTGTGTGTGTGTGTGTGTGTGTCTTTGGGTGTGTTGGCAATGGAAAGAAGTTAAACTAAAATTGCATACACTGAGTTGTACCAATATTTTGTGAATCAATTTAAATAATTCTGTGCTACTAAATTGGAAACATTATTTATTAGAAAAAGGACTTCCCTGAGAATTGAGGAGTTGACTGTTTGGAGTGATTTGGACAACTGGTTATTTTATCATTCTGCAGACCTTGATTTAAACCACATTTTATGTCCTTGTATTCCTTCCTTTTCATTTGTTGATATTGATCCTTTGTTTCACCTTTTTATCCTATTCCCTCAGAATATGAAATGCTTCTTTCTTCTTTCCAAGGCCATATTTCCCACCTGCTAGGACTGGATTCCCTCTCTCCTTTGTGAACTTGCTCTATCCATTGTAATTTCTCTGTTTTGTATATTCTACACCTTTTACAGTAGCTATTTGATATCAGCCTATGTTATCAGGATTCTGGTGGTTGCAAGTGACAAATCAAATTTGTAAATGTGAAAATGTATTGGTTCACAAATTTGAAAAGACCAAAGAAATAAGTAGTTTTAAACATGACTGCATCCATGGGCTCAGATGATAACATTTTCTTTTTCGTCTCTTCACTCTAATTCCCTCTATGTGTTATCAAACTTACTTCCACCAAATACAGTCGAGATATACATGAGACCTGGACTGACCATAGATATCTTCAGACCTTATCCTACAAGCCAGGCATTGCAGAAGACAGGACTTCTGGTTGTCCACAGTCAGTTAATGGTTCTTAAGTTATTGAACTGCTCAAATCGGTAGCGAGGAAGGAGTCATTTTCCAACAGAAGGATGTTTTTGCTTTTTCATTAAATAAGAAGAAATGCTGAATAGGCAAGCAATAGGTGTCCTCTAAATATGTTCGTTTCTTAACATAGAAAGCATATTGAGTAGGATAGAAACATAGAAAGAGGAAGAGATTTTGGAGTGATTATTAAAAATCTGGTTTGTGACATGTTGTGGGGTTTGTGTATGCCTGGTGATAAGTAGCTGGAAATACAGATTGCACTTTAGGATAATGAAGTTCACTGTCTTCAATATATTATTCTTTATATAATTATATCTTTTCTGGAAATAATCTCTCTTTGGTAACCTAAAGACTGCCCACAGTTCACTTCACTCTTCCTACACGTGTTGCTGTGATGAACCTTTTGGACCAAAAGTCGAATGAATATCTTTCTCCTATGTTTATTAAAACATCATTTTACTAAAAGTAATGACTACTTTTCTTTCTTCACAGTACTTGATTATATTATCTTTGGCATTATTCAAGACGGTATTTCCAACTCCCTATCAAAGACACACAAATTATAATGTATCACGAATCCAATTTTTAATAATCACTTCCAGATTCCTCTTCTTCCTATGTTTTTATTATATTCAACGATTTTATCAAATTCCTCATTAAAGTATCTAGGGAAGTCAGTCAGTATTGGCTTTTCTCTTTCTCATCTGTACATTCAGCATCTCAACAAATCCCATTTATGTTAGACTTCTTTAGTCTACTCTCTGCTTTCCAGCAACATTGGAAACATGTCATGATGAGATCTTCCTTAAACTATTTCAACAGCTTTTTAATGTGTCTGCAGTCTTCATTCTTTCCTATTCCAGGCAGCAAGGCACAATGCTATTTGATTTATTTTTCTACATGAAAAAATTTGTCTTTTAGGAAGTGAAGGATTTTTTAAAACTTTCATTGTGTCTTTTAGCTTACAACATAAGGGTCAAAATTCTTAGCATCAAATTTTTAAATTATTCTCATTTTTTATCAATAGACTTGCAATTCCACATTCCATATTTCAACCGCATTCAGAAATTTGCCTTTCTCCCAACATATCATCTCCTTAACGCTTCTGCATCTGCACTCATACAGTTCCTTCCACTAGGAGCACCCTTTTTTATTGAATTTGATCTCAGTCTTCTAAGCCATAGGACCAAGAAAGCACCTAGCACATAGCAAATGGTCAATAAATATGTGTTGCATGTATGAATAAATTTGATCATACTTAATTTATTTTAGCTTTACATTTTCTAAATTGGACACATAATTTATGCCATGAGTACTTCACAGGCAAAATCAAGAAGGTTTTGTTAAAATTGATTAATTAAAATGTATGTCTTCATTAGCATGATATGGTGAAATTGTTCCATAAAACAGAGATAGAACAGGAGCCAAAAATACTGTGGGAAAATCATTAGAAGGCTGTTTTGAAAAATCAAAACAAAACAAAGGTAATTGAAGTTAAATGCAGGGTTCTAAACAACAGATACATTCCCAAAATATGACTTTGAGTACATTTCACAAAAGAACTAAGTTTTGCAGCTACCCCTTTATGTTCCTGTCACTTTTAAAAATGATCTTTTGAGCTTTATTTGTAGCACAGCAAGTATCAGAGAGTTGGAGAAGGGAAAAAATGCTTTAATCTTCATCTTTTCCCCTCTTATAGATGTATAGGTGGAAAGTTTTCTTAAAAGAAACAATGTAGGCCGGGCACGTTGGCTCAAGCCTGTAATCCCAGCACTTTGGGAGGCCGAGACGGGTGGATCACGAGGTCAGGAGATCGAGACCATCCTGGCTAACACAGTGAAACCCCGTCTCTACTAAAAAAAAATACAAAAAACTAGCAGGGCGAGGTGGCGGGCGCCTGTAGTCCCAGCTACCCGGGAGGCTGAGGCAGGAGAATGGCGTAAACCCGGGGGCGGAGCTTGCAGTGAGCTGAGATCCGGCCACTGCACTCCAGCCTGGGTGACAGAGGGAGACTCCGTCTCAAAAAAAAAAAGAAACAATGTATACACCACCCACCATCAGATCAAGAAAACAAAACAAGCATTTAATTAACTGTCTTAGAACACTGGAAAGGCCAACTCCAGTTCTGTTTACCTATTCCCCAGCTTTGGGACAAATGTTGCCTTTATACTGCCCTCATGTTTTCTGACAGTGTTTGTAACGCAGGGAAAAACAAATACTATTACATTGATTTTCAAATGCTACGTAGCTGCAGTTTTAAAAATAAACAGTTGTTTTTTGTAATCTTAAAGAATGCTTTAACTGATTAAAAGACTACTTCTCATATATAGATAATTATAAAACATGTAATCGATTTTATAACAAACCTAAGCACTGTGTCATCATAAAATGCACAACACTTCAAAAGTATTTTGAGGATATTTTACTAAAACCAGATCCTAAAAGAAAAAATTAAAAGATAGACTAAAGCAGTGACCTCATGCTACTCACTACGAAGAGGCAACATTAGACAATAGGATCATCAAAATGAAAACCATGCCAAGCTAAATGAAAGGAAGACAATAAGCTTTCTTTCTTTCCAAAAAATGGTTTCGTCAGGATTTCTAATGACGTCTCAAAGGTTATAGATGAAAGGTAAACCAAATGGCTAGGTGGAGTTGCTGGTTAAATGTTTTATTTTGTTACAATTAATTTTCAAGTTAAAATTATTTAAAGTGGTCCGGTCAAGTTCTAATTAAATATTAGAATTTTATTCAGTTGTTGCCAACTTACAAATATTTACTGCTAGAAGCTCACAAACAACATGCTCAGTTTAATATTTTCCATTTGCAAAGTATGAAATAATTGAAGAAACAAATGGGACCCAAATCATTATTTCTGGAATATTATTTTCTATTTATGAATCTTGTTTTATAAATATCACCTTGATGTCTAGCACATATTAAGAGCTCAGATACTTAATGTTTTATTAATGTGCCACTGCATGGCAGATGTTCTGAGTAGCAGATTTAAATTTGCTCCCAAACCTCAGTTTAATTCTCATTTCCTAGGCCATCAGCATTTCTAATAAACAAAACAAGGCTTTGACTTTTCTCTAAATAATAATAAAATTGTGTCCAGAATTGGTGGGTTCTTGGTCTCACTTACTTCAAGAATGAAGCCACAGACTCTCATGGTGAGTGTTACAGTTCTTAAAGATGGTGTGTCTGGAGTTTGTTTCTTCTTCCCGGTGGGCTCGTGGTCTTGCTGGCCTCAGGAGTGAAGCTGTAGACCTTCGTGATGAGTGTTACAGCTCATAAAGGCCGTGTGAACCCAAAGAGTGAGCAGCAGCAAGATTTATTGCAAACAGCAAAAGAACAAAGGAGACCTGGCTTGCCTCTGGCAGCCTGCTTTTATTCCCTTATATGGCGCCACCCACACCCTGCTGATTAGTCCATTTTACAGAGAGCTGATTGGTCCGTTTTGACAGGGTGCTGATTGGTGTGTTTACAATCCTTTAGCTAGACAGAGTGCTAGACAGGAAAGTTCTCCAAGTTCCCACTAGGTTAGCTAGATACAGAGTACCAATTGGTGTATTTACAAACCTTTAGTTAGACACAGAGTACTGATTGGTGTATTTACAAACCCTGAGCTAGACACAGAGTGCTGATTGGTGCATTTACCATCCCTTAGCTCTACATAAAAGTTTCCCAAGTCCCCACCAGACTCAGGAGCCCAGCTGGCCTCACCTAGTGGATCCCTCAATGGGACTCCAGGCAGAGCTGTCTACCAGTCCCGAGCCACACCTGCACTCCTCAGTCCTTGGGCAGTGGATAGGACCGGGCCTCACGGAGCAGGAGGCGGTGCCAGTTGGGGAGGCTTGGATCACATGAGAGCCCATGGCGGAGCGGGGGTGCTTGGGCATGGGGGACTGCAGGTCCTGAGCCCTGCCTTCTGGGAGGCAGCTGAGGCCCAGTGAGAATTCAAGCGCAGTGGGGGGACCCTGCGCAACCTCCGCAGCTGCCGGCCCGGGTGCTAAGCCCCTCACTGCCCTGGGCCGGCAGCCCGGGCTGGACGCTCTGAGTGTGGGGCCTGCCGAGCCTGCGCCTGCGCCAATGACCCCCAGAACTCGCACTGGCTCAGCGAGCCTGGCGTGCAGCCCCAGCTCCCCCGTGCCTCTCCCTCCACACCTCCCGGCAAGCAGAGGGAGGCGGCTCTGGTCTTGGCCAGCCCAGAGAGGGGCTCCCACAGCTCGTGGGGGGCTAAAGGGCTCCTCAAAAGGGCTCGTGGGGGGCTAAAGGGCGCTGCCAGAGTGGACCTGAGGCTGAGGCCCAGAAGGCGCCGAGCGAAGGCTGCTGGCACGTTGCCACCTCTCAAAACGACTTTACATGTTTAAAACAGTTATTTTTCTGTATCAATAATGTTAAACATTAATCTCAATAAGAGATTTTTTCTTTTTCTCAAGTCAGTAGCTACATTCTGCTTTCTCTGTTTCAGATAATGGTCTTTCAAAATTCACCTCTTGGCCATGAAGAGTAGACATACTAAATAATCCATTGTTCTTTTTTTTTTTTTTTTTTTTTTTTTTTTGAGACGGGAGTCTCTCGCTCTGTCACCCAGGCTGGAGTGCAGTGGTCTGATCTCGGCTTACTGCAAGCTCCGCCTCCTGGGTTCAGGCCATTTTCCGGCCTCAGCCTCAGGAGTAGCTGGGACTACAGGCGCCTGCTATCACGCCCGGCTAATTTTTTGTATTTTTGGTAGAGATGGGGTTTCACTGTGTTAGCCAGGATGGTCTCGATCTCCTGACCTTGTGATCCACCTGTCTTGGTCTCTCAAAGTGCTGGGATTACAGGTGTGAGCCACCGCGCCCGGCCTGAAAATCCATTTTTAATGCACTCTTCCCCTGTGACTGATGACTATTCCAAAACCTTTCATCTCTACCAAAACCTCCAGTACTATCTCCCTGCTTCATTCTTAACTGGTGACATTTTTCCTATTTAAGTGAGAAAATACACATAATGATCCTTAGAAGAGATGTTCCTCAGACTCCCAACACCATGTAACTGTCCTGCTTACTTTTGTACTTATCTCTTCTAACTGCACTCTAGTTATTATGAAAAAGTTTGTATATCCATCTAGAGTCTTATATCAACTCTTCCACTTGCAGTTCTTCCCTTCTCATTTACTTATTCAGGTTTCCCTTCCAGTACTTCACTGTACCCTGACTTTCCTCCATTGTTGCTAGTCACTCTTTTTCAATCTGACTGTGGATTCCTTCACATCTCCCATCCTCCAAATATTGGAGTGTTCTTGGGCTCAAGTCATGGTGTCCTCTCACTTCTATCATTATTTATCCTTAGTAATATCTTCTGGTCTCAGTGAGATAGAGAATAGAAAACTCTCAAATGTGTAGCTCTGAAATGAATTTGTCTCTTGATTCCAGACTTTTATGTAAGTGAACAGACTTGCATCTACATTTGGAAGTCTAATAGGCATCTGAAAATGATCTACATCTTACTCTTGATCTTTCTTCTCAAAAACCTGTTTTTCTTCAAGTCTTTCCATTCCAAGGAAATGGAAAGTTCAGCCTTCCAGCTTCTCTGGCCAAAAGCTCCAGTTTCGCTTTTTCTTTCTCATTACACTTCAAATCAGGAAAACATGTTTCTCTACTTTAAAGATTTAGCAATTTCCAGTCAACTTGTTAACACCCAGAAATACTATAATAGCTTTATAACCAATCTACCTGCTTCTGCCCTTGTACATCCTGCTTTTAGTCTATTCCCAAAAGAGTAGTCAACTTATTCTTATGATTGTGTCAAAACCCTCCAGCTCTTTTCCATCTCACCCAAAGTAGAAGTCAAAATGGATAATGATGTGGTGCTTCCTGATGCTTTCTTTGAATCCAGTGCTGTCTAGACACATCAACCATCTAGCTACTCTGTCCTCCAGGCTCTTGCACTTGTAGTTCTCGTTGGCTTGAACATTCTGGTCACAGATATCTACACAGTGTATTCCCCTCTCTATTTCAGAACTCTGATCCAATTTCATCTTTCTCAATATAGTCTTTTGTACCTATTAAATTTGCAATCTATCTCTTTGCCATTTCACATTTCTCATTTCCTACCATTTTAAATAGATTTTATTGTGTTATGGTAGATATTTTACTTATGAACTTTTATTTTCTCCCTACAAGAAAGTGAGCTATATGAAGATAAAGCTCACTTTCTTTGTCCCATTTCTGAATATATCCCCATCACCTAGAAATTTTACCTGCACGTACTAGGCATTCTAAAGTACAAAACCTCTTGGATTTCAAAGACACGGAATCAACCCAAAGGCCCATCAGTGATAGACTAGATAAAGAAAAGGTGGTACATATACACCATGGAATACTATGCAGCCATAAAAGGAAGGACAGCATGTTATTTACAGAGACACGAATGGATCTGGAAGTCATTATCCTTAGCAAACTAACAAAGGAACAGAAAACCAAACCCCGTATGTTTTCATGCATAAGTGGGAGATGAACAATGAGAACACACGAACACAGGGAGAGAATAACACGTTCTGTGTCCTGTGGCAAGGGTGTGAGGGGAGGGAGAGCATCAGGAAAATGGGTAATACATGCTGGTCTTAATACTTAGGTGATGGGTTGATAGGTGGAGCAAACCACCATGGCACATGGTTGCCTATGGAACAAACCTGCACATCCTGCACATGTAACCTGGAACTTAAAATAAAATTAAATAAAATTACTCCATGTACAGTTATATAGGTAAAAGACCCCTTGGATATACACACATGTAGTATATATAGGTTGAGTGTTACACTGGTTCAGAATACAAAGTCTCAGAGACTCTATTGTGTTTTATAAGGGGTTCACTAAAATGTAAACACAAATAATTTCAAATTTACAATATAATATGTGCTTATTTGGGGCAATACAGTGGAATTCTGAGATAAATTATGAGATAAATTGAAAATATATTTTAAATGCTATTTTATGCATGTTTCAAAGGGAACATTTAACTATGTCTGTGACAATCAAAATAAAATCATAAAAAATTCAGTAAGTATACTTGAGTTTTACTTTCTTTGAAAGTATATTTGATAATAATCACAGTACCTCTTTAACTGGATATTTGACTATATTTTAAATAACATTAAAATTAACTTCCTAGCATTAAAATATTTGTCAACTATATCATTGTAAATGTAATCATATATTTGTACTTAGTATGACACTAGGGGTATTCTGGAGTCTTTTATCGCTTTAATCTACTAAACAATGTAGGCAGCATACTGTACATCACCAAGAAGTGTTCATAAGTTGTTTTTTCCCTCCTTCTGAAAATATTATGTCTGTATTTTAGTGTATATGTTTGTGTCTTTTGGGCTATAGGTATACATCTGGAATTTGCTAACATTAGCACACAGAAATGTACACTCGAATGATTTGAAGCAATTTTGGTCTGTTGTCAAATTTAATAGACTTTTCAGTTTATTATGTATACAAATATTCATTATATATAAATATAAAATATATAAAAATATAAAATATA
>NW_016803701.1:347507-373701 GCF_001698545.2 Rhinopithecus bieti | reverse complement strand
AAATTTGCAATCTATCTCTTTGCCATTTCACATTTCTCATTTCCTACCATTTTAAATAGATTTTATTGTGTTATGGTAGATATTTTACTTATGAACTTTTTATTTTCTCCCTACAAGAAAGTGAGCTATATGAAGATAAAGCTCACTTTCTTTGTCCCATTTCTGAATATATCCCCATCACCTAGAAATTTTACCTGCACGTACTAGGCATTCTAAAGTACAAAACCTCTTGGATTTCAAAGACACGGAATCAACCCAAAGGCCCATCAGTGATAGACTAGATAAAGAAAAGGTGGTACATATACACCATGGAATACTATGCAGCCATAAAAAGGAAGGACAGCATGTTATTTACAGAGACACGAATGGATCTGGAAGTCATTATCCTTAGCAAACTAACAAAGGAACAGAAAACCAAACCCCGTATGTTTTCATGCATAAGTGGGAGATGAACAATGAGAACACACGAACACAGGGAGAGAATAACACGTTCTGTGTCCTGTGGCAAGGGTGTGAGGGGAGGGAGAGCATCAGGAAAAATGGGTAATACATGCTGGTCTTAATACTTAGGTGATGGGTTGATAGGTGGAGCAAACCACCATGGCACATGGTTGCCTATGGAACAAACCTGCACATCCTGCACATGTAACCTGGAACTTAAAATAAAATTAAATAAAAATTACTCCATGTACAGTTATATAGGTAAAAGACCCCTTGGATATACACACATGTAGTATATATAGGTTGAGTGTTACACTGGTTCAGAATACAAAGTCTCAGAGACTCTATTGTGTTTTTATAAGGGGTTCACTAAAATGTAAACACAAATAATTTCAAATTTACAATATAATATGTGCTTATTTGGGGCAATACAGTGGAATTCTGAGATAAATTATGAGATAAATTGAAAATATATTTTTAAATGCTATTTTATGCATGTTTCAAAGGGAACATTTAACTATGTCTGTGACAATCAAAATAAAATCATAAAAAATTCAGTAAGTATACTTGAGTTTTACTTTCTTTGAAAGTATATTTGATAATAATCACAGTACCTCTTTAACTGGATATTTGACTATATTTTAAATAACATTAAAATTAACTTCCTAGCATTAAAATATTTGTCAACTATATCATTGTAAATGTAATCATATATTTGTACTTAGTATGACACTAGGGGTATTCTGGAGTCTTTTTATCGCTTTAATCTACTAAACAATGTAGGCAGCATACTGTACATCACCAAGAAGTGTTCATAAGTTGTTTTTTCCCTCCTTCTGAAAAATATTATGTCTGTATTTTAGTGTATATGTTTGTGTCTTTTGGGCTATAGGTATACATCTGGAATTTGCTAACATTAGCACACAGAAATGTACACTCGAATGATTTGAAGCAATTTTGGTCTGTTGTCAAATTTAATAGACTTTTTCAGTTTATTATGTATACAAATATTCATTATATATAAATATAAAATATATAAAATATAAAATATATAAACACATAAATATAAAATGTTATATATAGATATAAAATTTTACATACACACAGAAGATAAATTCCTCAAATGCACAGCTAACGCACCAATAAACAAACATTTGTGAGTATATTTAGCTTATTAGTCGTTTCTGATGCTAAGATCTACCATCAAAAACATCTAAAGGAGTTTTTTTCCAAGATGTTTATATTTCAATGTCTGTAACATGATGTCTAATCTTTGTTCAACCATCAGTGTTTAGTAATAAATTTCAAAAATATGACCACCTGCACAACTCTTTCACTTCATGATTGATGTTGAAAATTTAACAGCATAATTGTATTCTGAAAAGCTAGTCGTATCATATATCCTATTGTTCATGGATTTATATTGTAGAATGCATTTCTTTAAGGGATACTTCTTTAAGACCTGTATATAATTATGATTGCTATAGATGATAAGTTGGGATGGTTATAAATTTATTATCAAAGTAAGGTTTAAAATATTAATTAATACTGTTTTATTTGGCTCCCAGGGGAGAAAAACCAATAGCTCTCTATTAATTATTTTATGAGAGAGTCTTACAAATTTTGAAGAACTGCATTTTCATCAGCATTTTCTCAAATGATGTGAAAACATTTAAAGGTTCCTAACTAGTGCTACATTACAGTGGAACACCTAAGAAAATATTTGTCTGATATTAATATTGAATTTATTTCAACCAGAATAATTTAGGATGATTTGTAAAATTTATAATATTAGGAGTTTTTTAGATAATACAATTAAAATGTAAAATAATAAAACAACTAAAATTTCTGCTCTAAATGATGTTTATAAGCCTATATTACTACACAACTCTCTGCTTGAAGCATATGGCAAAGTCAAGTGTAATGTGAATATAGATAACAACAAAAAATGCCATAGCAAGGATCAAAATGAAATAAATATCTGTAGACTTTATAGACAAGGTGTTTCTGTGTTTCCCAGACTGAAGTGTAGTGGTTGGATCATAGTCTATAAACTATAAACAGATAAGAAACCCAAAGTATGGTATAGTATTAATGGGCTCTGGATCCAAGAGCAAGCAAAAGTACTTCCAGAATTGTAAAGTAAAGGATAATAAATATAATCCACTCAGACAGAGTCCAGATGTCTCTGCTTAAGGTGTGACCCTGGGGTAGGCTTTCCCACAGTAGAAATAAGAGAGCCTAAAACAATGTAACAAACAGTGGCAAAGCACAAACTCTGGTTACTGCTTTTAGCAAGTTCCCTGCCTATGGAGGCTACCTAATTCATGACTATGAAATGGCACATGTGCCTGTGATATTGCTAATATCATCATAACACAGAGAGGCTAATTACTACCTATGACATGATTTGGACAGAGGCCCCAAGGAGAGGTAATTTATAAACTTATTTTTAAGAAGTTGACAAAAATAACAAAACAACAACAGCAAAATAAAGACTTTCCACTCAATGTGAACCTCAAAATAAAAAGCCAAAACAAGGAAGAAATCAAATAATAAATGTGATGGGCTGAATAATACCCCCTCTCCTCTCAAACAGGAGGTCCTAATCTTTGCAACCTGTATACGCTCTCTTATTTGGAAAAATGGTCTTTGCTAATGTGATCAAAATGTGTGTCTTGAGATGGCACCATTAACCTGGATTTGGGGGGTTGTAAATAAACTAAAATATGTCCTTATAATAAGAAGCAGAGGGATATTTGATGATACACAGAAGAGCCTCTTTTCTGGTGTGATCATGGAGGCAGACACTGGAGTGATGCAGTCACAAGCCAGGGAATGCCAGCAGCCACCAGAAGCTCTAAGAGGCAAAACTCAGATTCTCCCCTAAACCCTCTGAAGGAAGCATGATCCTGCCAATACCTTGATTTCAGCCCAGTGAAACTAATTTTATACTCCTAGCTGCCAGAATTGTGAAAGAATAAATTTCTGTTGTTTTAAGCCACCAAGTTTGTAGTGATATGTTATATCAGCCATAGGAAATTAGTACAATAAGAGATACAGCTATGGAAACCAATCAGAACATGAAATTAAGTAAAATTTATTGTCTCCATAATGAATTCATACTCTGAAAAGACAAAAATTTGAAATATGTTCAGGATACTTTAAAAATGCGATAAATTAACAACAGAAGGTTCTGAAAGTAATCAAAATGTTGTCATACAAAATTAACGAATTTTATAAAAAAAGAAAATTTAAGTATCCAAGAAGAATCTCTAAAATTGACACTACTGAAGGAAGTATTAATAAATTAAAATGTGGTATTGAGAAGCATTAAAAAAAAGAGATGAAAGTTTTGTAAAAAGCAGGTCAACATCAAGTGGTTCCAATTATCACATAATACTTGGTAACACACATATGCTGGCAGTAAAAGACTATAAACTATATGTGTATGTGTATTAGATCCCATTAACACTGTACCTTGCTTTGTGTTTCTGATGTATTTAGAGCCTATGGGCTATAATTGAGCCACTGCACTCCAGCCTGGGTGGCACAGCAAGAACCTGTCTGTATAATCTGCAGGGCTATTTATTTCATTTGATCACTGCTATGTCACTTTTTGTTGTTATTTATATTCATATTGTACTTGGCTTTGCCATGTGTTTAAATCAGAGCGTTGTGTCATGATCTCAGCTTATAATATCATCTAGACCAGAAATTCTAATTGTTTTTATTTTATATTTTTAATTTTATTAACTAAAAATCCCCTAATATTATGAATATATACAAATTATCCTATATACACATACATGTACAGTTGACCCTAAATAGCATAGATTAGTATTTCATGGGGCCACTTAGATGTAGTTTTTTTTTTCAGTAAATATATTAAAACATTTTTTGGAGACTTTTGACAGTTTAAAATCTTAAGTCTCAGACATACTATGTAACTTAGAAATATCAAAAGGTTAAGAAAAACTTAGATATGTCCTAAGTGCATAAAATACAAGGAGATACTAGTCTATTTTATCATTTACTGCCATAAAATATACACAAATCTGTTTTAAAATATTAAAATTTATCAAAATGTACACACACAGATCATACATAGCCCCATTCACAGTTGAGGTAAATGTAAACAAACACAAAGATGCAATATTAAATCATAACTGAATAAAAGTGACTGTAGTACATACTATATTGCTGTAATAAATTTATAGCAACTTCCTGTTGCTATTGCAGTGAGCACAAATATTGTGAGTATCCACTTAAAAATGCCTTGTGATGCCGATCATCTTCACGTGGGAAGTTTGTCTCTCCAATTTCATCTTGCAGTGAAAAATGATATCTCTCGGTTCTCACACATTTTTTATTGTGTTCAGTGTTGTACCTTGAATAACTCCATGGGACCCATATGAGGTAGCACTAGTGATGCTAAAAGTGCTCTGCAAAGGAAAAGTCATGACATTATAAGAAAAATTTAAATTGACATGTACCATAGATTGAGGTCTGCAGCTTGGTTGCCCACTATTTCAAGATAAATGAACGCAGCATAAGGACCGCTGTGAAAAAAGAAAGAAAGAAAAGGAAACTCACAAAGCCATCACTGCAGCTATCCCATCAGCTGGAAAACCTTGCAGTTTTGTGAACTACCACTTTTATCTCCTCTGGAAAGTGCAACTTTTATATGGGGGCAGGATTGCTATGAGAAAGACACATCTATAGACTCTAACAGGATTTGGAGAAAAAATGAAGTTATGATATGACAACTTCAAGCAAAACTAAGGTGAAGGATCTAAAGCTAGCTAATTTAATGCTAACAAAGGATGGTGTGATAATTTTAGAAACATTTTTGGTTAAAAAAAAAAAAAGTCAAGAAATCAGGACAAACGGCTTCTGGCAACCAAGTGGCAACAGATGAGTTCTGAGGGGTCATTAAGAAAATCACTGGAGGGAAGGGAGTGGCAGCTCATACCTGTAATCTCAGCAATTTAAGAGGCGGAGGCAGGAGGACTGCTTGAACCCAGGAGAGCAAGGTTAGTCTGAGTAACATGGTGAGACCCTGTCTCTACAATATAAAAAAATTAAAATTTGAATTAAAAAAAATAGCCAGGCATGATGGTGCACTCCTATAGTCCCAACTATTTGGAAGGCTGAGGCAGGAGGATAGCCTGAGTCCTGGAGGTTGAGGCTGCAGTGAGCTGTGATCATGTGACTGACTGCACTCAAGCTTGGGCAACAGAGCAAGACCCTGTCACACACACAAAAAAGAAGAGTTTCTGATCAGGACTTGACTTATCTACAATGCTTTTAACCCTCAAGTCTTGAAAGAAAAGATAGACACCAGCTGCCAGTTTGTGTTTGTACAACAAGAAAGCCTGGACAAAGCCTCCACCTTTTTTGCTTCTGTTACCCTGAGACAGCAATACCAACCCCTCCTCTCCCTCCTCTTCCTCCTTCTCAGCCTACTCAATATGGACATAGTGAGGATGAAGATTTTTGTGATGATCCACTTTCACTTTATAAACACTTTTTCTGGATTGGTTCAATCAGTGTTTTCTCCCTGAAGTCAGGAAAGTGTTTCCAGTAAGAGACTACATTTCTTTTTGTTTGTTTGTTTGTTTGAGACGGAGTCCTGCTCTGCAGCCCAGGCGGGAGTGCTGTGGCCGGATCTCAGCTCACTGCAAGCTCCGCCTCCCGGGTTTACGTCATTCTCCTGCCTCAGCCTCCTGAGTTGCTGGGACTACAGGCGCCCGCCACCTCGCCTGGCTAATTTTTTGTATTTTTTTTTTAGTAGAGATGGGGTTTCACCGTGTTAGCCAGGATGGTCTCGATCTCCTGACCTCGTGATCCGCCCGTCTCGGCCTCCCAAAGTGCTGGGATTACAGGCTTGAGCCACCGCGCCCGGCGGCCCTAAGAGACTACATTTCTAAAGTCCTTTTGATCTTGAAAAATGCCCCAGGCTTCCCAGAATCCCATGAATTCAGCAACTAAGGTATTGAGGTGGTCTGCTTGTCCTCAAACACAACATCTCTTATGTAGCCTCTAAATCAGGACTTTGGGACTTTATCACTAGGACTTTAAGTCTCATTACACACGATCCTCTATGGAAAGCACAAAATGCGACTGTCTCAAAAGAAAAAGAAGAAGAAACAAACAAACAAACAAACAAACAAAAACCGCTGCCAATAGTATGAAAGATAACCCTGAAAGTGAGAACAACATGAAAGTCTGAAAGAATTATACCACTGAAGATGCCAACATTGTTATAGAAAAAGCTGTGAAAGCTAGCAAGCCTGAAACAATTAATTACTACTGGAGAAAACTGCCCAAATGTTGTACATGACTTCATAGGATTTACGACAGAGCCAGTTAAGAAAATGACAAAATAGACTGTGGATATGGCAAAATAGGGAGTCGGTGAAGGTTTTCAAGATATCGATCCCGGGGAAATTCAATAGCTAACAGACACTTATGAGAGGAGTTAACAGAAGACAGACAACTGGCTGAAGATGAATGTTTCCAAAAGCCAATGCTGGACAATGAGGAAGAAGACATAGAAGAAGCAGTGCCAGAAAAAAATGACATTAGACAATCTGTCTGAAGGGTTCTGATTATTTAAGACCACTTTTGTGACATGGGCCCTTCTATCATATGAGCATTGAGACTAAAGAAAATGGAAGAAATATTGATACTAAATAAAGACATTTTTTAGAGCAAATGAAAAAGCAAAATATAGGCAGAAATGCAATGTATTTCCATAAATTTACACTGGGTGTTCCGTTCTCTCCTGCCTCCCCTTGCACCTTCTCCACTTCTTTTGCCTCTGCCACCCTGAGACAGCAATGCCAACCCCTCCTTTTCCTCCTTCTCAGTTTACTCAGTATGGACACAATGAGTATGAAGATTTTTATGATGATCCACTTCTGCTTAATGAATAGTAAATATATTGTATTTTTCTTACAATTTTCTTAATAACAATTTATTTTTCCAGCTTTAAGAATATGATACATACTATGTATGACAAACAAAATATGTGTTAATGAATGTTTATATTATTTACAAGACTTCTGGTAAAGAGTAGGCTATTAGTAGTTACGTTTTTGGGGAATCAAAAGTTATACTCAGATTTTTTAGTGCATGTGGGATTGGTACCCCTAACCCCTGCATTGTTCCATGGCCAACTGTATATATACATATGTATACACACACGTGCACACACACATGTATGTGTGTTTTCAGACATTAGATAACTTAAGGCTATTGTCTTGGTGAGAAAGGAGGTAAGTAATATGAATCTCAAATTTTCTCAGATTTTCTCCCTGAGGTCATTTTTTGAGGGTTATGGTGCCTAAAAGTAAAGCTAAATCTGGCAGCAACCATCTTGCTGGGTGTCAGAGACAAATAGTAAATTTCTGGACTATTAAATAAACTAATGATTAGAGGATAAACTATTTGCTGGGGGTACCTAAAGAAAACTCTAGAAAACTGGATAGGATAGATATTTCTCTCAGGCTTTGGCTGACTTTTGAGCTGCTCACAAACATAGTGAGACTCCATAGTACTAGATAAAACAGTCAGACTAGGAGGCTGAGAAATGAGTAAAAGTTACACAATGCTGAGGAGACACTAACATGTGGATCCAGCCAAAGGGAGACACCTCAGTGAACACTGGCCATTTATGTGCAAACTCAGAAAAAAAATCTTGAAATAAGATCAAGTATCTAGGAGTAAGAACAATGCTAAAATAAGTTTTCCCTAACAAAGCCTAAAACTAAGTCTCAACAGCATCAAAGTATTTCATATAATTTAATAGATTTCAGAAAAACAAAACACATACCACTTTGTAGCAAAAGATAAATATCCAGAGCCTGTGCAATATATCATTACAATGTTCAGCACACCATCAAAATTACTAGATATGCAAAGAATACAACCAAAGATTATCCATATATTACAGTTATCAGGTAAGGACTTCAAAATAATTATGCTTAATGAGTTGAAAAAAGAAAAATATGAATAAAATCTATGTATGAAAGTGTAGCAATTTACACAGCAGAAGGTAAGAATACTTTATTTAAACAGAAAATGTTTATTGTGATGCACAAAGATAAAAGAATGGAAAGAATTGATAAGAACATGAAAATGTGGGTAAGACACAGTCAGAAGATCTAACAGATATATAACTGGAGTTCCAGAAGGAAAGAAGAGAGAGAAAGGGACAGAATTAAAATCTGAAGAAATAGTAGCTGATAATTTTTCAAATCTGATGAAATATATTATCTCATGGATTCAAGCAACTAAGTAAACCATCAAAACAATAAATCCAACAAAAACTATAACTAAGCACCAAACATAGCTGACAAGATCTAAGAAAAAGAGAAAACTTGATAAGACAGATTGCTTTTAAAGATGCGATAATCAACAATAAAGCTTTTGGCTTACTTTCTAGCAGTAAACATAAAACAATAGAAACACATCTTTAAAATGTTGAAAGAACAAATAATTGTCAACCATAATTTGACATTCAGATGAATCCTTCCAAAATATTGTAAAAATATTTACATTTCAAGAAAACAAAAAAATAAAACTGAAGGGATTTTCACCAGCCCACATGTGCATAAAAATACTAAAGGGAATGAATCACAATAAAGGTTAATGATGGCATGTAGATGCATGAACATGTAGAAAAAAGTGAAGAACATCAGAAAGGATATGTTGGTAAATATAAAAGATTATTGACTTTTGAAGAATGAACAATAAAATATATTTTTGCATCTGTAAAGTATGATAATAATAGGTCCATGTGAAGAAATACAATTTCATTATGGAAAAGCAAGTGTTATTAAAAGTTTCTTGCATTGTTTTAGAAGTGATAAAATGCTAACATATGATAGACCATAATAAGTTAATTGTTAAAATACTTTAATCTCTAGTGTGATTACCAAAAGAAAAATAAAAGAAGATACTAATTAAAAGAAAATAGAGGAGGTAAAATGTAATGATAAAATGATTTGGTTAATCTTTAACAATGTAAGAAACAAAGAATGAAGAAACAAAACAGGTAGTAGAAATTTTAAATATTAGCAAAGTAGTGGCCATAAACTCAACTGCAATTGTCATTACATTAAATATAAATGCAGGAGGAGTGGAACAAGAAGGCTAAATAGAAGTCTCCGTTGATCATCTTCACCATAGGAACACTAAATTTAATAACTGTCTACACCACCCTCCCCCCCAAAAAAAGAAAAGAAACCTTCATAAGAAGAAAAATCAGGTGAGCACTCACGGTATCTGGTTTTAAATTCATATCCCTGAAAGAGGTACTGAAGAGGATAGAAAAGGTAGTCTTAAATTGCTAATGCCACCCCTTCCCCACCCCTAGCAGCAGCCATGTGGTGCAGAGAGAATCTGTGTACTTGAGAGAGAGACAGTACAGCCATTGAGAGACATTCCATTAAACTCAGTGCTGCTGTGTCACAGCAGAAAACAAAACCTGACTGAACTCAGCTGGTGCCCGTTCACAGAGGGAGTATTTAGATCAGCCCTACCCGAAGGGGAAACACTCTTCTCAGTGGTGGGAACTTGAGTTGCTGCAAGCCTTATCATCATGCGCTAAAGTGCTCTGGGTCATTAAATAAACTTAAAAGGCAGTCTAGGCCACAAGGACTGTAACTCTTAGGCAAGGTCTAGTGTGAGATGAGCTCAGAGCCAGTGGACTTAAGGGACATGTGACCTACTAAGATACCAGACTGGTGGCTAAGAAATTACTTGCACCACCCCTTTCCCAATCCCAGGAAGCACAGCTTGTGGCTCCAAGAGAGATTTCTTCCTTCCACTTGAGGAAGGGAGAGAGAAGAGTAAAGAGGACTTCGTCTTGCATCTTGGATACCAACTCAGCCACAGTAGGATTGGACACCAGTCAGGATTGTGAGGCCCCCCTTCCAGTCCCTAACTCCCACATGATGACATTTCTAGACATACCCTAGGCCAGAAGAAAATCTGCTGCCTTGAAAGAGAGGAACCAGTTTCAGGAGGATCCATCACTTTCTAGCTAAAGAGCACATGGGCACGGAATAACCAGAAACAATACCCAGTTAGTATCATAGACCTTTGTTGAGACTCTGAGATGTGCTGGCTTCAGGTGAGACCCAGCACATTCCAAGCTCTGATGGCTACAGTGAAAGAGAACTTTTGCTTGAGAAAGGCAGAGGGAAAAGCAAAGGGAACACTGTCTTGCACTTTAGGCACCATCCCAGCCACAAGGGAGTATAGCACAAAGTGGGCTCTTGGGGTCCCCAATTTCAAGCTTTGACTCTTTGATGGCATTTTCTGGGCCTTCCCAGAGCCAGAGAGGAGCCTACTTCACTGAAAGGTGGGTCCCAGGCCTGGCAGCATTCACCACAAGCTGACTATAAGAGCCCTTTGGCCTTAACTGAACATCATCAGTAGCCTGGCAGTACTCCCCATGGGTTTGTAGTGGTGGTAGCCATTATACCTTTGGTAATAGAGACTCCTTTGCCTGTAGAAAGGAGAGGTAAGAGGGGGAAGGACTGTGTCTTGTGGTTTGAGTGCCAGCTCAGCCATGGTACAACAGAACACCAGATAGTTTTCTAAAGTTTCTGACCAGTCCCTGGTTCCTGGATGGCATCACTTCTGAGAGCCTTGAATGAACATAGACCATAGTTGGGTAGTAGTTACAGTGAGCCTTGGGTAAGACCCAGTGCTGTGCTGGCTTCAAGTATGACCTAGTACAGCCACAGGGGTACTACAGTCACTCCAACCCAGCTACAAGTGGCTCACCACAGAGAGACTCCATTTGTTTGGGAGAACATAATGGAAGAAGTCAAGAGTTTCTAACTGGTGATCCAGAGAATTTTTCTAGATTTTATCCAAGACTACTGTGGCAGTACCTCTATAGGTCTGCAAGAACCACAATGTTACTGGGCTTGGAGTCCCACCTAATACAGATACAGCTTAGGTCACAACACCCAAGTCCTGTCAAACACCTGGAAAATCTTTCCAAAAAGGTCAGGTATGAAGAAGTCCAGACTGTGAAGAATACAATAAGTACTCAACTCTTCAATGCCCAGACACTGACAAATAACCACAAATGCTGACACCATCTAGGAAAATGTGACCTCACCAAACAAACTAAATATAATACCAGAAAACAATCATAATAAAACAGAGATATGTGACTTTCCAGACAGAGAATTTAAAATATTTGTTTTAGGAAACTCAGACATTCATTATAACACAGAGAAGGAATTCAGAATTCTATAAGGATAATTTAACAAAGAGATTGAAATAATTAAAAATAATTAAGCAGAAATTTTTGAGTTGAAAATTGCAACTAACATACTGAAGAATGGATCAGTCTTTTAATATCAGAATTGATCAAACAGAAGAAAGAGTGAGTTTGAAGACAGGTTATTTAAAAATACACAGAGGACACAAAAGAAAAAAGAATAAAAAAGATGAAGCACACCCACAAAATCTAGAAAATAGCCTCAGAGGGGCAAGTCTAAAAGTCCTTGGACTTAAAGAGGAAAGAGAGAGAGAGGGATTAGGGTAGAAAGTTTTTTCAAATGGGTAATAATAGAGAACTTCCTAAATCTAGAGAAAAATACTAATATCCAAGAAAGTAATATAACAATAAAGTTATACAATACCAAACAGGTTTTACCCAAAGAAGACTATCTTGAGGCATTTAATAATCAAACTCCCAAACGTCAAGGATAAGGAAAAAATCCCAAAAGCAGCAAGAGAAAAGAAACAAGTAACATACAATGGAGTTCTAATATGATTGGCAGAAGACTTTTTAGGGAAACCTTACATGCCAAGAAAGACAGGCATAAGATATTTAAAGTGCTGAAAGAAAACACAATACTTTCATCCTAGAAGAAGAAAAAAATCCTAGTTAAAAATTTCTTCAAAAATGAAAGAGAAATAAGGACTTTCCCAGACAGACAAAAGCTAAGGGATATTATCAACACCATACCTGTCTGTCCTACAAGAAATGATAAAGGAATTCTTTTCAATCTGAAAGAAATGGATGTTAATGAGCAATAAGAAATCATGTGAAAGTATAAAACTCAATGGTAATAGTAAGTACACAGAAAAACACAGACTATTATAACACTGCAACTGTGGTGTGTAAACTACGCTCACCTTAGGTAGAAAGACAAAAAGTTGAACCAATCAAAAATAATAGCTACAACAACTTTTCAAGACATTGACAGTAGAATAAGATAAAATAGAAACAAAAAAATTACAAAGCAGGGGACAAAGTTAAGGTGCAGAATTTTATTAGTTTTCTTTTGCTTGTTCATTTGTTTGTTTAAGCAGTGCTAAATTATCAGCTTAAAGTAATATTTTATAATATAGTATTTGCAAACCTCATGGTAACTTCAAATCTAAAAACATATTACAAATACACAAAAAATAGAAAGCAAGAAATTAAATCATACCATGAGAAAAAATCACCTTCACTTAAAATAGACAAAAAAAGAAGTAAAGAATGAAGAGAACACAAAACAACCAGAAAACAAACAACAAAATGGCAATAGCAGATCCTTACTTACCAATAATAACATCAAATGTAAATGTTATTTACATTCTACAATTTGTTAAAATTATCTTAATGTAATGAAATAATTGGATGAAAGGTCAATATATTAAAAATTAATTGTATTTTTATATATTAGTAAGTAAACAACTAAATTTTTTTTGTTGATAAACATGACTGAGACTAGCATCATGAAAAACCTAAATTCTGAACGCAAATTTAACCTTTAACCAAAGGTATGTAGGACCCCACACTTAAAACTATAAAACAGTGGTGAGAAAAATTTAGAGACTTAAATAAATGGAAGGATATTTCATAGTTATAATTAAAAATATGAGTCCTGTGATTATATATATCTGTAGTTATTTCTACTCTATTGTTTCATGCTTTACTTGCTACATTTTTCTGGAGGTCATTTTTTATCTTCTGAACTGCTTTTTGAATTTTTTAATATATCTTTTTAATGATTTGGAAGTCATATATCATTTTTTCTATTCATTCTACAGTTACCCACAGTATTTAACCAACATGTTTAATTATACCCTTTTCTTTTAGCGTTTTTGAAATGTATAATATGCTATTAATAAGTATGGTCAAATGTTCTCACCACAAAGAAGATGAGTGTTAGAGGTGATGGATATGTTAATTAGATTGATTTGATAATTCCACCATATATACATGTATCAAAATATGACATTATACTCCAAAAATTATACAATTGTTATTTGTCCCAATTAAATAAAATAAAAGTAAATTTTTAAATAAATGAATAAACTGTTTTCTTTCAATGTGTGGAATTACTAGGTATTTATATCCTCCATCAGTAAGAATGCAGAAATGGGCCGGTTCTGGTGGCTCACGACTGTAATCCCAGCACTTTGGGAGGCCTAGGCGGGTGGATCACCAGGTCAGGAGATCGAGACCAGCCTGGCTATGTGGTGAAAACTCGTCTCTACTAAAAATACAAAAAAAATTAGCCGGGCGAGGAGAATGGCGTGAACCCAGGAGGAGGAGCTTGCAGTGAGCTGAGATTGGGCCACTGAACTCCAGCCTGGGTGACAGAGCGAGACAATGTCTCAAAAAAAAAAAAAAAAAAAAAAGAAGAAGAAGAAGAAATGAGAAACATGAGAAACTCAATTGCATTTTCCAATCTCCATTTCTTATTTTGGGATCACATGCAATATTATTTCCATTTTTTAAAATTTGTACACTATTAGTTAATTTTAATTAAAATTGTTTTCCTTTTTTTGTTTGTTTGTTTTTTAAAGTTTGTTGCAACATTCTTTTAGCTGAAATTGTCCTACCCATTTCTATGGCAACTCTGTCATCATGTGGTAGTCTGCCTTAAGTGAGTCAAGACTCACTTCTTTCTCTTCTTGGAGGCTCTTCTCTTTCCTTAGATTTTGGTCTAATTGGTTAGACACTGCAACTCTTTGATGGATTCAAGAAAAGTAGTTACGATTCAGTAGATTTTCTAGCCTTTTTCTCACGGTTGGTGGGCAGAATGACCTTACCAGATTTCTGCATTTTAAGTAGAAACCATAAGTTTATTTTGAACTTCGTAATGCCAAATGTCTTTGTAAATAGTTACATTTTACCCTCAAGTGCAAATGCTAATTTAACCAAGTAAAAAATTTGAGATTCAAAATGATTTTCCCTCAGAATGATACTGCTTCATTGTATTCCAGTAACCAGTTTCGATAGTGAGAAATATAATGACACTAATTCTTGCTCGATAAGAGATCAGTTGGATTTATTTGTCCAGTGTTTGTTTTTTCAGAGAGTTTAGAATTTTTCTCACCTATGTTCTGAAATCTCACTTAAAATATGTCTAATTGCTTTTCTCTCTTGTTACTTTTATTTTTAAAAAAATACTTCTCTACACCTGCTGGGTCTTCTTAATGCTTCCCTTCCGTTCTGATCAATTTTCTCCTGTTAATTCTTTGATAATTATTTTCCTGTCTCTCTTATTTCCTTTTATCACTCTTAATTCACTGATATTAAAATGTTAGCGCCTTAGTTTCATGTCTTAATTCTTTATATTATTTTTCACATATATTAATGTATATACTAATTTTTTAAGTTCTAGGAGAATTCCTAGTTTTAATCCTTAGCTCCATTCATTCTGACATTCAGTTCTATCTAATTTTTCCTTACACACAATTTTCAATACTTATTTTTGTTTTTCCAGTTAATGGGGATTCACTTTCATATATCTAAGGACATTAACTATAATATGTGTTTACTTACTCTGTTTCCTCATGTTCTTTGTGTGAGAACTTTCATGATACTAGTTTTCCTCAACTGCATGCCAGTTATTGCCAGTATATAAATTTTGTATTTGAGAATTCCTGCCGCCTGTTCTTTGGATGGTAGTTCAATATACCTTTCCTGCCTCTGGTAATTATATGAGCACCCTGAATGTATTATTATCTGGGGATTCTGATAGTATTTATTTATTTATTTATTTTGAAGTTGAGAGCTTCTTGCTTCTTCTGAGAGTGAGTAATTATCTGGGCCCATTTTTACATCTCTCTGGTCTCAGTGCGTGCACCATATATTTGATGTAGGAGAAAACATCACTGCTGCCCACTGCTCAATACAAGATGCTATGTAGTACGGTTGCTCAAAATGCAATTCTGCCTTGACTCACCCTTCAGATTGCCTCAAAGCTTTCATGTTGACTCTGACTTTGCATATTCTCTGGGAATTTTTCTCACCATGAAGACCATCTTTTCTTGCAAATGCTTTGTACTCCTATTTTATGCTGACTGGTTTTTCTCCAAATCTCTTTTGTTTCCGTCACTGTCTCTTATTCCTGAAACGGTCAAAATAATCAGTCTGTTAATGGCACTCTTTTTTGTTTGTTTTTCACAGTTATCAATAATTTATATTTTATAAATTGTACTTTGTTCTCATTTTATTTGATTTGGCACATATTGAAAAATACAGATTATGTACACAGTCTGCAAATTTGAATTGATCTCAGGGTCCTAAAAATATATTTGACTTATTTAGATTAAAATAGTCTCTTTTAATGTGAAGTCAATCTCAGTGTCCATTAACTAATGAGTAGATAAAGAAAATGTGGTATACATACACTTTGGAATACTGTTGAGCCATTAAAAGGAACAAAACAATGTATTTTGCAGCCATTTGGATGGAGCTGGAGGATATTATTCTAAGTGAAGTAACACAGGAGTGGAAAACCACAAACTACATCCTCACTTGTAAGTGGGAGCTAAGCTTTCATTACTCAAAGTCATACAGAGTGGTATAATGTACTTTAGAGACTCAGAAGGGGTAGGGGGGAAGAGGGAAGGGATTAAAAAAAACTACACATTAGATAAAATGTACACTACTTGGGTGATGGGTACACTAAAATGTCAGAATTCATCACTATATAATTCATCCATGTAATCAAAACCACTTGTACCTAAAAGCTATTGAAACAAAAATAAATAAATAAATTAATTAATTAATAAAATAAGCTCTTTTGGAACACTAAGCTTCCTTGTTAAATAAATCAGTTAATATTGCAAAATTCGATTATGCAGCAAAAAAAAACTCTACCTGTTGATATGATGATCCTTAATTTATCTAGATTTATATATATATAATGTTAAAATAAAATTTTGTCCTCTTTCTTTTCATATAATTTTGGTGTTATGAAGCTTTCTGCTTGGCTATTAGGTCTAAAAACTAGGATATATGATGGATATCCTTATTTAAGTTACGTCTTGTTAGACAGTCTTTGGGAGGACCGAACTCTTTCTATTTTTGAGAGTCACATTTTCCCTGGCTCTATACAATAAGATGACTATCTTTTTCTTATAAATTGCAGGTCTTTCTACAAGGCTCATTAAAAATTCCTTTCTGAGCTCATTTTCCTACAACAGGAAAATACATAGGAAATCTCAGTGTCCTAAACCAGAATAAACTTTTGAATTGTTGCGTGTAGTGGACCCCATCATTGACAAATTATACACTCCAATTAACTATTCATGTAAGTTCTTTAGTGAAGAGTCTCAGCATGTAGCCTACTACATCTTTTTAAAAGAGCCACCTTTCCTCTCCCTCAACTGTGAAACAGATAACTTAATAGGTAATTCAGTAATACTTTGTGATAGCTTTATCCTTAATGAGCTGCTGGCCTGAGTCTCTGAGTCCGATTCCTTAAATGAGAAGAGCACAGTTTTCATCTCAACTATTTTAATATTGGCTTCTTTTATACTCACTTTTTTAAGAAATCAATTGAGTCAAATACGACTACTTGTAGTTTTTATTGCTTTGCATTAACTAATAATTATGTATACAAAATTGAACTAAGAGTCAAGAAATATAAGCTTAACATAGCCCCTCAGCTGTAAATGTTTTCATGAATTCTAAATCATATACAACTATCTTAATCAGTATAGGTAGATGTGTTCTGCCTGACTAGGTCACAATTTCAAGTAGCATATGCTAAAACTATGTTTTAATTCTCGTTCTCCAGCTCTTTTTTAATGGCTTCCTACCAAGTCCAATTAATTGGACACATGCTGTCCTAGAGTAGCAAACTTAAAAATATGTGTTTGTTTGTTTGTTTTACGTCGATGAAATGTTTTCTCCTTTGGGTCTAAAAGTTATTGCCAGAGACAACTGGTCTTGCTGTCTAAATAGATAAGAATTGCTTACTATTAACTATGCTAAGTAATGAGCATCGTCCTTAAAAGCTATTCTCCAAAAATGAAGTGTTCATTTTAGTCCTACATCAGTTCTGGAGAAAAATGTAAGATTATGCTGCCTTCTATCACCCACAGTCCACAGAAGCCAATGTTGCTCTATCTATGATAGGTAAATTGTAATATATTTTCTGAAAGAGTTTAGGCCCAAATTAAATATGCTGCAGAACTTTGACATTTTCAGCTGAGCATTTTTCACTTTATTTGGGGATAGGGTACTTTTCCTTTGGATGTAGTTTCAGATTTACAGGAATAGTAAAAAGAACTTTCATATATCCCTAGATTTACCAGTTATTTATATTTTATCTATATTCTGTATTATTCTCTTTCTATGAAGATATGGATGTAATTGTTTTCCTAACCATTTGAGAGGATATTGAAGACCTCATTCCCCTTTAAGCCTAAATACTTCAAGTGCACTTGTGAAGAGTAAGCACATTATTTTACATAAACACAGAACAATTCCAAATTCAGGACATTTAGATAGCACTATTTTTAACCCTCATATTCAAATTTCATAAGTTGTAGCAATAATATTCTTTAGATATATTATTTCCTGGGTCTAGGATCTAATATAGGATCAGGCATTATATTTACTTATTTTTTTTAGTTCCTCTAATGTACGACACTGTTAACCTATGCCCATATGTGTGCAGTTTTTTTTTTGTTTGTTTTTCAGGTAAAATTTCCATAACAGTGAACTACAAATATTTAGAGAGTTTTGACAAAGGCCTCTATCTCACATATATATATATATATATATATATATATTTATAAATACATGTATATGTATTTATCATATAAATATATATATGTATATGTATATATATGCACTTTAAATTCTGGGGTACATGTGCAAAACGTGTGGGTTTACTACATAGGTATACACGTGCCATGGTGGTTTGCCACACCCATCAACCCGTCATCTACGTTAGGTATTTCTCCTAATGCTATCCCTCCCCTAGCCACCACCCCCCGACAGGCCCTGGTGTGTAATGTTCCCTCTATTTCTATAATCAGCACTACTATTAATATACAGGACATCTCTGCTGTCCTCAAAAGTGGGATCACATAGTACATGCTATTTTATGTTTGGCTTTTTTAACTCAGCATAATGACTATGTAATGATACATCTATGTTTTTGCATGTATCTGTTGTTCACACCTTGTATTACAAAGCAATTCTTAATTATCTGTATATAGCAAAAATTATTTATTCCTGTGTTGGCAGCTGTTTAGACTGTTACAGAAAAACTTCTTTGAAACTTTTATACAAATTTTATTATATTTGGTGCATATGTATTTTCATATATATATATTGAGTAAATAGAAATGGAATCACTGTATCATAAAGTAAACATATGTTCAGTTTTACAAAATCCTGGCAAAACTGTTTTCAAAGGGGTTGGTCCATGTTACATCCCCACCAGCTATATGTGAGAGTTGCTAGTTCTAAAGAACAGGCAAAATGAATCGATGTGAAAAAAAAAAAAAACTAGGAAATGGATTTGTCTCAGGGTTGGGATAATTTCAGAGTGACTAATTAAGTGAATTTTGGACTTGACTTGGAGACCTTTAGGGCCCATTTTCTCAGATACCACACCTATATCTTATTAAGATTTCCAGTCAGACTTCTTAATTTTCATAATAAATATTCTGTCCTCCTTTTCACCTCTTTGTTTTCCAAAGCTTAAGAACTACCAGTTATATAGATTGCTAGCATTTTAAACTCTTGTCCAAGATTTTATGAGCAAATTGTCTGCTTTTCAGTTTTTAATCACAAACTTAACTAAGAGAATTGATATTTAAGGAAGATGGTCTATTTGACCAACTATTCATGTATTACTCTAGGAATTCTATGCTATGTCCTATTATCAGGTCACACAACCCAAATATCAGTTATCTGTAACACATTATTTTCCACATAAAAACATATGTCACTAGATTGCAATTTAAAATAAAAGTTCTTGTTTTTTATTTGCTTGACAGTTGAAACTCTATTGATGTTTATTATGAAAATACTTGCTTTTTTCTCCTCTCTAGGATTCTGATTTCCCATTACTATTTAAGTTTTATTCATATATGCCAACTAAAGACATTTTTGAAGTGAGGTATCACAGTTTTAAATCTTCAAATACAAGTTCAAAAAAAAACAAATATCCAAAACAACAGCAACAAAACTCAGCTGGCTTATTCAGAGTGCCTTTCAACAATTTACTCACTTCGGGAATATCTAGTTTTCATTGTGGATTAAACACCTCTGACCTGACTCACTGCTGTAAAATTCCCAGTTTTGAAATAATATTTTGTTATATTTGTCCTAAGAGACTGAGGGTTAACTGCTTTCTCCCATTTAGCTCTTAAAATATATCAGTTTATTTACAGTATTTAACATACATATATTAGGACCTTGTTATTCTATAAAAATAGAACTACTTGTTTAATTAAACCACTAATTGCCTTAACCAAAGGAAAACATCTTACTGAAATAAATGGTTTGTCTTGGTAATAGAAGTGTCAAAAGTGCAAATAGATCCCTAATTGATAGATAATTTCGCGACAATTAATTCTGCTGCCTAAGTATTCCCCAGCTAGCTCCACGTTGCCTCTCATTTTAGATCAGCACATCACCATCTCTTGCTTGATTCTTTCTTTCCCTCCAGTCTTGCCCACTTTATCTACACTACTACCTTTCATCTTTGTAAAGTACAATTATGGCCATGTTACTCTGCTGCATGAGACGTCCCATTGTCTTCCTTCTCATACCACTATACAGTTCAAAATAAAGCCTAACCTCTTTATGTTGGCTTAAAAGCCTTTCAGAATTCAACTTACTTCTTCTGTCTCATCTTTTACCTTCCCCAGTTTGCACCCGTACTCTAATTATCATTATTTACTAGACTTATAAGTGTCCTTCTCTTCCATGTGAATCTTTGTATATGCCCTTTTATTTTAATCTGGAACACTCTACAGCAGCTTTTATACTTCACTTAATGACTACTCTTGCTGTGATGTACTACTGCCTAGAGGAAAAAGTTAGAACTATTTTTAATTAGTGGTGAAGGTAAGCCTCTGACAGCATGACATTGGATTCTGAAGATGAGAAAACAGCCATCTAAGGAGAAATGAGAGTAGTCTAGAAAGGGCAGAAGTCCTGAACTGGGAAATATTATGGCTTATTTGAGTCATAGAAAAAATTCAGCATAGCTGGAGAGCATTGGAATGGAGAGAGAGACAGAGAAGAGAGAATGACAGAAGATGAAACTGGAGAGGTATATACCGAGTGTCTAAATTATGTGTGATATCACAGACTATTCCAAAGACCTTGGATTTTAGTCTAAGATCATTTCTAAGCCACAAATAAGCTTTAATCAGGCAAAAGGTTTAATCTGAAAAAAGCGATCGCTCTGTTTCTATTGTAAACAGCGGATAGAAGTGGAGGAGGGTGAAATTGGCAGCTGAGAGATCTGCTAGAAAGTTACTGTATGTGGCATCTAGGAAGAAAATAATAATGGCTTGGGTAGGTATAAGCACTGGAAGGGGATAAAAGCTACTAATACGTAACTTAGGGGATGAGCTAAACCAAACTTGCTGAGGAATAGGGAGTTGATAAAAATTCTCTTACATTTATGTAGAGAATTTCAGAGACTGGAATTTTTCTACAAGTGTTTTTTGTTTTGTTTTGTTTTGTTTTGTTTGTTGTTGTTGTTCTCTCTCTTTTTTTTTTTTCTGCAACAGTAACAATGCATCAACAAAAAATTCTGATAGATACCTTAAACTTACCACACACTTATTTTGACAGCTTTTCATCTTATTGTTTAGAGTTTAGCTGATCTCCTTGATAAACAGTTTATTCATGGATGGCTGAAAGATGCTTATTATTTATATCAACTAAATAAAGTGGCCTGCAGTAGTTGATCTTGACAGGATAATGCAATAGATTTCTCGCTGATCCTTGTGACTCATTATTTTCTCTTCCAAACTCACCCCTGCGAACCCTATGCACCACCATCACGATTTCCTCAAGAACCATTTCAATTAATTTTCTTTTCTGCTTAATATAGTTTTTATAGCCCACTACACTCAGGACTAGATTTGTCTTTCAGGCTTGATTTCTCTTTTCTTTTCCTCATGAACCCAATGTTTCAGCTAAAAATAGCTATTTAGTGTTCCTTGAATCCTCTAGAATTTTATCATTGTCTTTACTCTTGCAGTCTTTCACAGGACATAAGAATATCCTCTCTAAAACAAAATTCTGCCACCCTCAGGACTTGGAATGAGAGTAATGCGTAGTAGTTAAGAGAATTAGCTTTGCAGTTAAAGAAACATAGGTGAGAATTCTGCCTCTGTCACTTAACAGATGTGTGACCCCACCAAGTTCTTAGCCTAAGGACCCGTTTCCCTTTCTCTGAGATGGGGAAGATGAGAGTATCCACTTTGCGATATTGCACTAAAAATTAAATAAGACCTTGCTTGCAACACATTTTATAACATTGTTTGACATAAATTAAGCACTGAACAAATGACAGGTATCAATATCTTTATTAAGGTTCACTTTAAATGCTATGACTTTATATGAAAAACTCCTGGCATCAGTTTGAACTATCAACTTGAATGTGATGTTATATATTCCCATTGTTGTTATATATATTATGAGACATATATACATAAGCACAAACAATGTCTTACATGTTCATTATCATAACCAATTGTCTACATCTGTTGCATCATTCTTACCACATTCTGCTGTGCAATAAGATTGTGTGTGTACCAAATATATAATAATTTCCTGTCTATATATTTTCTTTTTTGTCCCATATCCAATTCTTAGATAACTGATTTATGCCCTCCTTTCACATTGCTTACACCTGTACGAGAGTTAAGCCTCAGCTCACTGAACTCTATATGAGAGTTAAGCCTCAGCTCTCTCCAACCCTGTCACAGCTATCGGGGACATGGATGGACCCTTGGTGTTAGTTGTTCCAGGTACATTCTTTTCCTCCATTACTTAGAAATCAGAGCCCAAAAACCTCTTGGGCAATGTTAAGCTAGAGCTTGAGAATGGCCGTACTCAGATATAATGCATTCTAAAAGAGAGGAAGTTATGCTAGAGAGAGAGAGAGACGGAAGAATGATATAGTTGATCACAGAAGGAGAGATGGAAGACCATGCAGTCCTCTATTGACAGATAAAATAATTTCAATTCATAGCTTCCTTGTTCCTGTTGTCAGTCTATTTTGCAATCTAGCTACACTTCCTGAGAGGTCTTTTGGTGAAATAGCCTATAGTCTTCCATGAAATTATCTTCAGGTTTAGTAGATTTGCTACTAACACATAAACCATCTTTGTAAGAGGCCACGTGCCTATCTCCATTACCTTCAAGCACTATAGCTGCATGCATATCTTTTTCATCTTCATCTAGGTCAGTGCCTAACACAGAGCAGCAGTAACAACCTGACAGCAATAAATTGGTTTTACCATTGCTCATAGTCTAGGATTTAACACAATACAATTCAGGCACAAAATCAGGCTGATTTAAAAATTAATTTAAATTAATTTATTTGAAAACATTAGTAGTGTTTTATAAAAATCCTTGAGATTTTCTCTGAGATCCTGGGCTGGGAATTACTACATTAAACCAAAGTGTAGTAAGTACCAGAGTTGGCTTTACTTATGAGCGTGTCTCATGCATTTGGAAAAAGTAAAGATGTTTCTGGATTGAGATATTATTCTAGTAAATAATAGCTTCTTTGAAGCTGTGTTGTATTCCAGACATTTCACTTATTAACCAAGGAGAAGGCAGATATTTGTATATTGCTGCCATGAAGACATTCTGAATTTCATATTCTAAATGTCAAATGGATATTTCAAAACTTTCATAGTTGTGTTTTTTGAAACTTCAATTTATGTAGTATAGAAAATATAACTATTTTGAAATATAATTTAAAGTTTTTGGTCCTGCAAAGATGGCAATGTCATGATTCCAAGGGAGACTAATGATGTGTTAAAAGGTACACAAAAAACTAATCAGATACAATAGATTGCAGAGGTTACCAGCTAGGGCTCAGGAGTCAGGCAGCTTGGACCTCAAATAAATTCTGTAAAACTAATTGCTACTTGTATAATTCTGAGCAAGTTATCCGACATCTCTTAGCCTCAATTTTCTTATCTTAAACATCAGAATGTAGATGCAAGTAGTACTCACAGAGTTTGGGAAAAAATAAATCAAGTTATTTAAGCAAAAGTTTTGGTGTTATATCTGACATGTAAAAATCCTACAATTCATGTGGGCTATTGGTGGTATTTCATTGCAGTAGTCATCATAGACAGATTTTCATCTGATTTTACTTCTTTCCTGTCTTCAGTAAGAATTAGATGAAAAAGACTACAAAACCTCATCTATGACAAAAATTATATTTATAAATTAATGATGCATAAACATTGAAAGGGAAAACTCCAATATTTTAACAGAGATCTTTGCTAATAAAGATAAGAAACATTTTCAATTATTTCTGCTGGTGCACATATATTTTCCGAGGCTCTACTAACCAAGACAGACTTAATTTGCCCTCAGCTCAAGTGAACTTTAGACAGGTTTATTCCCGACTATAGGAACTTGACTTGACCTGCCTTTTTAGAGCATTTTTTAATGAAAACTTTTAATTATAAATTCTTTATCTGCCTCTTTGAAATGTAAACATTTTATAATCCATAAATGTTTTTCCCAAAGACCTGGTAGTCACCCCTTTGAAATATAATCGTGGAAGGACATAGGATCATTGTGTCCCAGTCTCTGTGGGACCATAGGAACTTAACTTTAATAAGCAACAGCTGACAAACACAGGTGGCCTAATCTCACTGATGGACATCTTCCAAAACACCCTCCAGTATTTTTCCATTAGTTCACTCCTGCCTTTAAAAATTACCTGCCTGAGTTCAATGGGGTTGAGTTCAATTTATCTCCCCTATTTCAATAGTCTCTCTCCTTTATTGCAATAGTCTTGAATGAAGCTTTCCTTGCTTGTTTAATTTATCTGGTGCAATTTTGTCTTTGACATTACAAGGATCATATCTATGGTAAAATAAAAGTGCAAAGGATGTGTGGCTATGTGTGTGTGTGTGTCTATCTGTCTAGACATAAGAAAATTTTTGTTAGCTAAAAAAGCTAAAGCAGAATTGAAGTTCAGTGTCGTTAAAGTGTTTGTCTTCAAACTTATTTCTTAATAGATTACAATGATAGTATTTTAGGAGAACCTGCCAAATTCAAACACTCAGCTATGTCGTGGCAATGTAGTATCAGCCCCAGAGACTTAGCAGCTAATAGATTTCTTTTAAAACACAGACCTCCCATCTAAGTCCAAGTCCCCACCAGCTACTGATTTGTAGAGTAGCATTTGACAAAAGACATGGTCTTAATCTTACCTGGGTCTCATTTTCCTGTTTATAAAATAGAAAAAAAAAAAGTTCTGAGAAGAAGTACAAAATTAGAAATTGAAAAAAGAATGAAATATTTTCACCTAGAAAGATTTTTCTCTCCTTCGGTATGTAAGACAGACTTGCATTAGAGACAGCATAGCGTGGCTGGTTAGAGCCACTCTCTGAAGTGGGCTGGCTGCCTGTTTATGCCTCTAAGTCTCTGTGCCTCCACTGTGTAATGAGAATGATTATAACAGCATTTATGTCATATTTTTCTTGTGAAAATTAAAGGGATTAATATGAATAAAGAACTTGCATTTTTAATATGCCTTGTACATAGCACTTTGAAGTCATCCTAGCTTTGTATGTTTGCTCTTATATCATTATTATTATGAAATATTTTGATACACATTAAGGAAGAACACAGTGACCACCAGTCAACTTGATTTAAACATGAAAACAGAGTCTATTAATGATTTTCTTTTGACAAAATTGTGGGATTTTATTATAACCATGACAAGATCAGGGTCACATGCACTTCTGAGATCCATAAATTACTACATCATATAGTTTGAAAGAAAAATTGTGTTAACAAAGTAGAAAAGGCGCTGGTGTAATTTTGAGTAAGTAGTATCTCTGTCATAATGCCCATTTCCAAGGTAATTGGGTGTTCTTCCTCAACGTAGTTTGTTGTTGTTGTTGTTGTTTGTAGCATGTCTTTTATTAAATGACTGCAATAACAGATTTCCTGTAGTTGAAATATTCTGGATGGTTTCCAATTTTTTATCATTAGGATAAATGAGATAAACATAAATGTTATACATGCACAAGGGAAATAAAAACATATGATGATAAAATCTCAATCTTCAGCAGATTATTTTGTAAATTTTTTTTTCCTTATACTTCTGTTATTAATTTTGAAAGAGGATATTTTTTGATACACATATTAATTTGCAGATCCAATGACATTTATTCATCCACAGTTTTACATCTATCTACATTGAATAAAGATGTGTACTTTTCACAGTAGCCATTTTAATCT
>NW_016803701.1:312846-346869 GCF_001698545.2 Rhinopithecus bieti | reverse complement strand
ATAAATGTTATACATGCACAAGGGAAATAAAAACATATGATGATAAAATCTCAATCTTCAGCAGATTATTTTGTAAATTTTTTTTTCCTTATACTTCTGTTATTAATTTTTGAAAGAGGATATTTTTTGATACACATATTAATTTGCAGATCCAATGACATTTATTCATCCACAGTTTTACATCTATCTACATTGAATAAAGATGTGTACTTTTTCACAGTAGCCATTTTTATTCTGATATTTTGTAAAGTTACTAAAGGTTAGATTGCTTTGTTTAGAAAAATTAAAATGTATATGGCTTTCTGAAATTATCATTTTAATAGATGTAATAATTGTCCCAATTTTGAATTAGTGTAGTTAATACAACTTAGGGATTTTGTTTTAAAATAGACTAAACAAAATAAGGGATATATAAAGAGCACCATTAAGAAGCACCAGATAGCTGACTTATCCAAACAAATTTCATCTCCAAGCATAATTTGTTTCCAATCAGTAAACAATTCAGAAGTCAAAGAAGATGATTTTTACTTGAATTACAGATTACATAATCATATTAACAAAATATCCCATTATCATTGTGACTTCACAATAGATTTCTGAGATTTGAATGTGAAAGTAGGTCAAATACTTCATAAGGAAGGAAGTAGAAAGAGGCCCATGATGTTTTCACAAAGTCAAGGATTCCACGCATTACTGTGCCTTTATCTCACTCTGCTCTTATTAAAACTCAACACCTGCAATCATTATTTTTGCTTTGACACATAATATTGAGTTTTAAATTTTAGTTGCTTAAAACATTTTCATCTCAACTGATCACATCTTTTATTTTATTTTTTTCTGGAAGTATTGAAAACTGTGAAATTATATGAGTCTGGCCTCGAAAAGGAAAATTTTGGGGGCCACTGATACTTCAGCACTGACTTTGATGATTTCTGCTCTACAGTCAAATATGTCTGAAGGCAACAAAAACAGCAAAAGTGATGTGGTTGACTTTCTTTTTTAATTTAAGCTAATTTTAGGACTGAGGGTAGGGAATGAAGAAAATACAGTTTATAGAAATGGTTATAACTTGTATATCACTCCCCAAAAGAAGCAATCACAGGCAACTTCAGTAGCAGTTTAGAACACAGGTTTAGGAATTATACAGACATTTCTCCCCTAAACTTCGTTCCATCACTATTACAAGGAACAGCCATTGTTCAGACGTGTAATGATATGTGAGATGCATTTTAGACATGGAATTGCAGAATCAGGATCATGATACGTATAGAAATGTAATTGCTGTTGCCAAATTACTCTCTACAAGGACTGCATGCATCCGTTTACACTCCCAGGAGTAAATGAATGTGCTTGTTTCTTCATACACTGAATGCTACTAGGTTGCATAAAAACATTATGACTTAGTTTAATGAAAGAAAAACATGAAGTCGCTAGTGTTTACATTAAATTTCTTTATGAGTAGCATTATTTTAGTTTTAAAAGTCAAAATAAGTCTAAGGAAACTTTCTTAGTGCTTCTGCATTTCAAACTAAAAGTTTTACATAATAAATATTTGAAGATATAAAGCACACAAGGAACCATGCATAGAGTATTAGAAAAAGTATAGACATAATCCAAAATGTCCTTTTAAAATAGTATTTTAAAGTGGTTAGTTGCATTCATGAAATTATTAAGTCAATTAAACACTATCCAAGTTTTATATAAACATTCAAAATTTGCATAAATGCACATATGTTTATATTCTGCTTAAATGTCATACTTTACTGGAAAATCTGAGAATGGCCAATATTGGAACCATGCAGCTCTTTCCATGTATTTATGAAATATATTGCCACTTAAATTATATATTTTATTCTAAGCAATTCATTCATTTAGAGTATCTTTTCAAGAGGTTTTTGCATTGACTAAAAGAAACAGTATATAAAATCTTATTTTGAGCGAATAATAGCGATATATGTTAGATAAAGTTTCTATTCAAATAACTTTTAATTTTAAAAACAATACATTTCCAGCTCACGTTATTTGGCGGGTTTACATGAGCGCACTAATTATTGGAGAAAATAACTAATTTAAACTCTATAGAAACAATTTGTTTTTATAGCCTTCAGAAAAATGAGAAAATTAAAAAAGGACAATCTCCACTCCTAAGATAACAACCCAGCTTTTCTATTTAGCGAACATAGATAAACTCAAGGGAGTTCATTTAAAGGGAAAAAGATGCTTGCAGAGCATTTGCCTAATCACCTTTTTTCTCTCAAAGTAAATACTCAACTAAAACATTAGATTCCAAGCGTTCCTTGCTATTAGTACATGAGGACATTATGACATGGGAGTTTTCCCAAATGTGCTTAACTAAATTTAATAAATAGAGTTATACTTTTGAAAACCAAAACACAATGAAAGTATTTTAAAAGACTTCTGATCAGTTTCACTTGCAAGAAAAAAAGTGAGTCTTTTGAGTATTTTTCAAATACAGTGCTCCTTACTCTTGGAATATTTGAACATTCTTGACAAAACTATACTTTCCTTATTTCTTTGCTCTGTAGTACCTTCATGCAAAAATAAGCAAGGCATTAGAAAAAACCATGAATCTCTCAACTGCCTCATGCTGTCTTCTGTGAGCAATACTAGTGAAATGCTGAAATGCATGAAATAAGAGATGATTCATTCTTTTGAGTTCTGAAAATTAGTTGTGCATATAATAGTTCTGTGAGATCCTATTCAGTCAGAATATTCAGGGCTTGTTTTGATAACAAAGTCAAATTTGATTCAGTTAGACTCCTGAAGGAAGTTGAGAATATAAAGGCTAAGTCAACATCCTAATAGGAATTCTAAGTTATTCCCTATATGCACTGGTATTTCTGCATTCTAGAGACTCAAATATATCACTATCAGTTAAATAATACTGATATTTTTCTCCAAATATAATTACCTCTTTCTTTTACCACCATCTGCTTTTCTACTTTTCCATTCACATGGATATCACTCTCAGGAAAATTATCCCATGTGGAACTAACCACCTCCCTCATCCTGAACTAACAAGAACAGGGGTGTTTCTCTACCCAGTGTTGGCAAACATCTTGGAAAGGCTCAGATAGTAAATATTTTTGGTTTTGCAGCTCATACAGTTCCTGTGGCAAGGAATCAACTCTGCCAGTACAGTCTGAAAGCAGCCTTAGGTAAAAAAGGAGAAGTGACTGTTTTTATATTTATTTACAAAAGCAGGCTGAAGGTCAGATTTGGCCCATGGGTCTTAGTTTGCTGACTCCTACCTGTAACACAACATGCCTAAGAAGAAACTAATCTCAAAACTTTTTTGAGAGAATTAGTAATTTTATTTTTTTTTTAAACTTTTATTTTAGTATCAGGGGTACATGTGCAGGTTTGCTACATGAGTATATTACCTGATGCTGTGGTTTGGGCTTCTAATGATCCTGTCATCCTAGTAGTGAACATAGTACCTGATAAGTAGTTATTTAACCCTTGCCCCTCTCCCTTCCTTCCCCCTTTTGGAATCCCCAGTGTCTATTGTTCCCAGCTCTGTGTCCGTGCGTACCCAATGTTTAGCTCCTGCTTATAAGTGAGAACAGAACATGTGGCATTTGGCTTTCGTTTCTGTGTTAATTCACTTAGGATGAGGGCCTCCAGCTGCGTCCATGTTGCTGCAAAGGACATGACTTCATTTATTTTTATGGCTGCATAGTGAGAACTATAATTTGTAATTAAAGATGTGGAGTAAAATGATCTAGAAACTTCTCTATATTTTATTTGGGACCTTAATGACTTAAAGCATGTGGAGAGGAGTTTTAGATTTGAAAGAGGGAGTATGCAGAGGCCGGGCGTGGTGACGCATGCCTATAATCCCAGCACTTTGGGAGGCCGAGGCAGGCAGATCACAAGGTCAGGAGTGGAGACCAGCCTGGCCAATATGGTGAAACCCCATCTCTACTAAAAATACAAAAATTAGTCGGGTGTGGTGGCATACCTGTAGTCCCAGCTGCTCTGGAGGCTGAGGCAGAAGAATCTCTTGAACCCTGGAGGGAGAAGTTACAGTGAACCGAGATGGCACCACTGCACTCCAGCCTGGGCGACAGAGTGAGCCCCCATCTCAAAAAAAAAAAAAAGAAAAAAAAAAGAAGCAGAATGCTTGGTTGAACACTAACTGACTAACTGTAACCCTTCCTTTTGGCAACATTTAATAATTTTAGTAGGGCAGACGCTGCTGGTCACTTAATCAATGTCCATTCCACTCTCTCTCCTCACGGACAAAACCCAGATTTGTTTTGAGGGATGGCCATATAGCTAGCTAAAAGCCTGGATGTCTCACATTTCTTACTTAAATGTCAATAGCATGTGAAGTTCTTCTAACAAATGGTGTAAGAGTGGAAGTCTACTCAGGTTGACTTTCAAAAGCTGTTGTTTTTAAGGCAGAAAAAATAAAAGAGTCAGCTTTTGCTCTGAGCCCTTCTTTCTGCCTTCATGGAATGCACTTCTGATGCTTGACATTTCTCAGGCATATTGTGACCTTGAGGATAAAACCACATGTTTAAGTTGGAGGAAACTGATAACTGGGAGGAGACTGAGCTGTGGACTCCCTTGAGGAGGTGTAAGTATCATGGTGTGATTGAATATAGATTCTTGGTTAGGAGTAAAAGAAACCTGATTTGATTAAGCTACTGAAGCCAAGATTCTGATACGTAGAGGTCAACTCAATACTATCTTTAGATTTAAAATAGTGTCTTTATTTTATATAAGAGTAACATGATACAAAATTCAATTTTACACCACAGTCTAATTTCATGTTTCTCTTCCTGCTTCTATTTTAATAGTTATTTTTTCAAAGAGAGTTCTATTTCAGAACATTTAGGTAGGAAATTAAGGAAATTTCAAAAACCCTTTCCCTGTGCAAAGGTGCTCTTACTTTGCAGGTATGTTCAAACTAAATACTTCTGTCTGCAATATTCTCAGCAGCAGGCATCGCTGACCCTAAACTAGAGTATAAAAGAGTGGGAGGATGAAGTAGAAATTGAAAAAGCTCTTAAAAATCAATATAATGTTAGGTTGTACAAGATACTGAAATACAAGACATTGCTCTTAAGAAAACAGCTAGATAGCTAGGTCAGAGTGCAGTAGGTCAAGTTCTTTTTATGAACTGAGCAGAGAGGATGTGACCATGAAGGAGTTGCACAGCAGGGAAAGATTGCGGCAGAATAACAGCCTGCCAGATAAAGATGGCTTCATGTCAGGAACCACAGAATCTGGGAGGGCAGAAGTTTGCCAAAGGATTCTCTTAAGATTTTTTTTTTAATTTTTGGGGCCTAGTACAAATGTGTTTCTTTCCCACAAGAGGCATGATTAATTCTCCTGATCTTTACAAATAAATAAATAAAGATTCCCTTAAGACCTTGGTCTTGTCCACACGTGACTTGAAGCAATAGAGGTAGAAATGAATCTCACACAGAAAAATATCCTTACTGATTCTCTTAACTCTACATTCTAATGCTTGGAAGTATATCTGATAGAGATCTGAGAAATGTATTTGAATACTTTGTTAAAATGACTAATACTTTTCAAATATTAATTGTAAGGAATTTATAAGATGGATTATATACTAGACTCTAAAGAATATATGTAACATTCAATCACTCTCCACTTCATCTCAAAGAAATGGTGATAAGTTTGAAACGCTGTTGCATGAGAAACTGTCTGAATTTTTCTGTTCTGGAATCTTTCCTTTTTTTCTCACATTGAATTTATTCTCCATGGTATAGACTGTGATGGAATGCCAAATTATTTCTTCTGAAGCCTGATTAGTAAATATTAGTCTAATCAAATATTTACTCAAGACATAATCTTTCATTACTGAATTTTTATTTGTTCATTACAGAAATGCTGGATATTTCCAAACCTGAACACACTATCTGTAGATACTTCATGGGAATTAATATTATTGCACTATCACATGTATGTTCTTATCATGCTATAAACATAGCAATTAAAAGTCCTGTGACTACTACTACTAACTCAGTTGGAAAAGCAGTTATCCTCTTACTCATCACCAAGGCACTTCTTAGGAATGCATTTCAGAACAGTAATCAATAGAGATATTTATGTTGATATAGTATTGGTTATATTCATGTCTGATATAATATGGGTTACAATGGCACTACAAAGTTTAACTTTGGATATGCCATGGGTAGAAATTAAATAAACCTTGTACTTAAAACCAGATAAAAGTCCATGCTTTGTACCATAGCTGACTTGGATCTTGGCCATAATAGCTAAAATATGAGAGGATCTGGGTAATGTCTCAGATGTAGTGGGACACTAGAGCTACCCATTTGCCATTTGAGAATTTGTCAGATGATCCTTGGCCTTGAAAAGGAATGGTGTGGCTTGCCTGGGGCACATACCTTCAACACCTTACCATATGCCACTCCCTCAGCCAGGGAGGTGACCCTAGTCCACCCTGAGTTATAAATAATTTTTTCTCTTTCACACACCACATTTTCAGCTTGTCCTAAAATCTAGAAATATCCTCAAACTAACATGTTAACCAACAGCGGTATCTGTAGGCCTGGCTGTATCTCTGCAGAACATTGGGCTCAGCCAGTTAAACTCTAACAAGGAATCTTTATGTCCTGATTGTCCAAGCAGAAATGGCTGACCATCAGCAATTAAACATAGCATTCAGCAATTCATATTCTAGCACATGTCAAAAGAATCCTCCAGGAATTATAACCAATTTAACTCAACATTTCCAAGGAAGAGGATTAAGGTGTTCACACCCAGAGTAATTTCTTCTCACTCATTGTTTTAGCTTGCTTGTGGCACAACTGGTCCTTAAAGCAAGAGTTACATCAGAGAAAGTATGCTTGGATGCATTTATTCCAGCAATGTTAGGAAACTTCCTGGTTAGTAGCCCAAACTATAGCTTCTAACATGGGAGATCTTTTAAAAATATTTTAGCCCATTTCACTATGTGTTTGTATTGCAACCAGAACATATAAAAAATAATGGAATGCAGCTAGGTGCTGTGATGCATGCCTGTAGTCCTAGCTACTAGGAAGGCTGAAGAAGGAGGATTGCCTGAGGCCAGCCTGGGTAACATAGCAACACCTTATCAAGAAAAGAAAAAGAAAAAAAAAAAAAGATTATATTCAAAGAAGCAGAAAATAAAGAAAGTCCCATTTTAATCATGAGAATTCATCTGGGAAATAGTAGACTTTTAATAGAATTTAATTCTTTTATTTTGATTGTAGGATTATTCAAATTACAACTTGTCTTGTTCTAGATTATTGTCAGTGATCTGTAAATGTCTTCCAAATCATTTGATATAAACATTTTCAAACAATGAGCAGTATTTTGGAACAGGCTAGACTTTTAAATCCACAAAATGACACTGTTATAAATGTCCAGGATTCTGCATAAACTCTGCTTATTTTTCCTTACTCTTAGGAAGATTAGATATTCTGTTTTCAAGTCCCAGTCCTTTTGCTGGTCTCTCATTTGGTGTGGATCAAGTCACTTAACCTTCTATGTGTTTGTTTCTTCATCTTTAAAATTAGGTTAATAATTTTGACATTTTGCCTTGGGGTTTTACTCTGAAGTAAAGAAAAACATTAACACATGGAAGTTATCCTGGGATCTATAGATGAAAAGTGCAGAGATGGAAGGAGTTATTCTATTTAAAAGAGAAAAAAGTAGACACACTTGAGTGAATTCACTTCACATGCACTTTCTGCTTCAGTGAAGTTGAAAGAACGTAGTTACTGGGATATGCAGATGTTTACATGCATGTTTGGTTTGGTAAGCAATGATATTGAGAATATTACTATTCCTAACACATAGAGACTGACTGGCCTGATCAATTTGATTCCTCACTTATATATTCACAGCTGAATTCTGCTTGCAATACACATGCAAAGCATTCTTGCTGGCAGGTAGGGAAATAAAGATTGTTTAGTTTGTGTTTTTAACATGAACTCAAGAAGAAAATTAAATTGCAAATACTTCATAAATGTATTTTTACAAATATGTTTCTATAAGTTTTAGTTTACCTCTTGCTGAGAGAAAGTCAAATGCATTGTGAAAAGTGGAGAGGCTATGTGAAGACCACCTTCCCTTTCTTTTCCTTGACCTCTGCGACTGTCCTTTATTGCATTGTTTTCATCTGGGTAGAGGTAATGGAAGGTAACTACTCTCTAGAACTATGAAACCTATTTGCTTTGTCATTTCTCTTTAAGTCTCTTTAAAATATCCAAGGACGTGAATTAGATGTTTAGACATGTCTTTTACTTTACATACCTGTTTTTCCCTACTTCCCTCTAGGAAATATAAGAAATCCAGTTTTTCTCTCTTCTCTGATTAATATCAATTTTGTATGGTATTAATACCCAACAGCACAATTCAAATAAAATTTATCAAAGAAAATCCTGACAACAAATCACATTTTAATTCAAATTTTATAATTTTCCTCAGTAGTGACATGTAATCTTCAATTTATGGAAATTATAGATGTTTGGATTAAAAACATAAATTATGTAAGACAAGAAAGACCATTTCTTATATAAAATTGATGATAGACAACTGACAACCTTAAATTCTTATGCTCAAATCTAAAGTGTGACAAGGTAGAAGTATGCCCAACATGCTTCCTTTTTTCCAACTTCTCCTTTGCAAAAGAAAACTACACCTACCAGTCATACTCTCCAGATGAAAGCCACTCAAACAGTCTACTTTCAATAAGAACATAAATTAAATACTCTCAGTGGAATCCCACTGCTGGTTGAATTGAGCATTCTTTGCACATTCTGCTTCACAAAGTTCCACAAAATCTGACCATTCCTTATATTTTAACATGATTATAGTCCATACATACTGAGCATTTGCTATATATCAGGTGCTATGCTAAACCATTTACCTTTCCACACTTAAATAATAATCCCAATAATTCCACAAGGTAGATACTGATAGTTTGCTAAGTTACAAATGTGTAACTAAATCTGGAGAAAATTGAGTAACTTTGCAAGAGTCTCAAAGTTAGTAAGTGACATAAACAAAATATCAACTCAGATCTACCTGATTTGGGATAGTTTTCTTAATACTTACACTGTCTTGTCTCCTGTCCAAATAACTCTGGAAATACTTTGTTTTATTCTCCCTATTGTTAGTTGCTGCTCTCTGTCTTCCTCACTTCCACTTCCAGAAAACTTCAAGCTCTTAACTGCTCTAACCTGTTCACCAAGTTCCTACTGATGCTGGCATCAGCTTGGCTTCTGGGGCAGCCTCAGGAAACTTACAATCATTGTAGAAGAAAAATGGGGAGCAGGCATGTCACATGGTGAGAGTGAGAGCAAGGAGAGGGGTGGAGGTGCTACATACTTTTATACAATCATGTCTCATGAGAACTCACTCACTATCATGAGGACAGCACCAAGTTGATGGTTCTAAGCCATTCATGAGGAACTGCCCCCATAATGCAATCACTTCACATCAGGCCCCAGCTCCACCACTGGGGATTATAGTTTAACATGAGATTTGGGTTGACACAGATCCAAACCATATCAAGGTAAGCAAGTGATTATTGTTCTAGTAATTTTTGAAAAAGTTTATAAATGATTATCTATGAATTATACCTCTGTATTTGATTATAGATGCTAAGCAGTTTAGGAATCTGAAGTTAGTAAGTTTTCTTTTAAAATATTGATACATCCAAGAAGAGAAGATAATAATTAAATATAGCATTGTTTCAGTTTAGTGCTTATTATATATTATTGATTTTTATATTATATACGTTGATTTTATTGATTTTAACAGAAAATTTAGCTCTGATGGAGTTTTGTCATCTTGATCGTGAAAACAGTCTCATCATCCTTTTAAATGAGTCACTGCTAAAAAAGTATCTGAATAGACACATGGCTCTAAATACACACACACAAACACACACACAGCTGATCATGTCAAGTTATCTAAAGTCAGAAGACTTACCAGTTGATCCTGCAATAGCAGAATTTTATCAGTTTGGGAAATTAACTGGGGCCTGATCATCATTGGTAAAAATATATGCTATATAATGATAATTTCTTTGTCTTATGAAAACACTGAAATTCCTAGTAGAACTGGCTAACTTGTATTTATTATCTGCATTGTAGGAATTATGTGGAACCAGACAATAAGAAATACCTCTGTACAATTGTGTGTGTGCGTTTGTGTGTTTGTGTGTGTGTGTGTGTGTGTGTGTGTGGGTATCACCAAAAAATATTAAAATATTTTCCAAACAAAACTAAACATGTGCCAATATTAATTCTGTTAGTCTTCATGCCCATTAAGATGTTTTTAATCAGTGGATCTCTGTGTAACAAAGGTGGTTCTGGATGTGGGTTAGCAAGGTTAACATGTTGAAGGGAAATATAAAAATGAAACTGTCTTCTTCCTAACATTATGAGGCAGCATATTTGAACCCTAATAAAATTCTAGTAGAATTTTCCTCTTTTCAATTTCCCTAAATGTACTGCTATCTCTAACCTTCATCATCCTGGCATTTAAGTCACAGTGTTGACAGAATCTAATCAGAAAATGTCAACCTATAAATTTTGTGGACCAATGTAAAAGGGTTCCCTTTATCATAATATATACCTGGGGTCCCCAACCCTTGGACCACAAGCCAGTACACACTTTTTTCGGAGATTGCAAAAATGAAGGGAAAAGCCACAAGCACAGAAAAAGGAAGGAAAATTAAGATATGTAAGCTGAGTCTTCCACTTAGATTATGGAAAATCACAACAAAAGATCACCTCCCATCACAACAAGAACACGCTAGGTGTTCTACAAAACCTAAATTTTATAAAGACCATCAGAAAGCTGAGGTTGCCATGTAAACTCATGAAATGAACGGCCCATCATGGACTAGTTGAGAAGAAATCCTTCCACAGGCAAGTCTGCACTCATCCACACAACCCACTCTTTTATGTGGTCTTTACTTAAAAGAGAGCTCATGAAGATTCTGAGAAGCACAGAGGCATGAAAAAGACCCTTCGTACTGCTAACAGGAGAAGTTTGCCTAAGTTTGAGGGTGAAACAGGAAAAACAAGGAAAACTCTCCCATATTCTGGATTCTGCATGAGTTTAAAGGCAAAGATCTTTTGTCACTTAAAGAGGGGCCAGCAAACGCTCCCTTTACTTTCAGCCTAGCAGCAAGTACAGAGAAATTTTACCTACAATGGAGAGAGGTCAGGACTATTGAGAAAGCCCAACTCCAGGGCACAGGTACACAGAGACTAAAACTAAGGCTGAAACTAAAAAGCCAAAAGAAGTCTTCTTGTGATTTAGATTCTGCCTGAGAGTGAGGTAGGAGGTCATTAGCCACTATGGGAGGGACAAGAATTCTATTTACATTTCAGAACTTGTACAGAGAAGAAGACAAAGGTTATCTCCTGCCTATAATCTGGATTATACATTGACCATGAGGCAGAAGTCATCTGTTACTAAGTGGAGGGGTGGAAAACATGCTCATGGTGTCAAGTCTGCAATGACTAGGAAGAAGTGTATGCTTCTGGGAAAAGAGCAGAAAAGTTGAGAGTGATTTCCTCTGGGGTGTAAATGTATACGAGCCTGCACCCAATATGACTAAATGTGAAGCAAAGAACTGGACTAAATGAGTTACTCCCAATGAGCAGTTAACTAGAGCTATTCTATGAGAGAGGATATCAAGTAAGAAGGAACATTCTAAGACAAAGCACCTGGCTAAGAAACTGGAAAAGACAGATGGAATGATAAAGAAACAAGACGCATTTTGCAAAGAGCAGCTGGCTAGACTAGAGGAAAGGAACTTAGAGTTCTGCAAGGTCACCACTCAACATAATTAGAAAGCTGATGAAGAGGTGGCAGGGAAGTTCAAGTACATAAGTATCATGCAGTCTGTACTGATCCATATGCCACAATTCTCCCGTATTATCACCAGGACACCCATGAAGCTCTCAGCTGCTCTGCTCTGCCCAACCAGTATAGCCAGAGCAAGATTGTGAAGGAAAGATAAAATGAACTTTTAGAGCATGCAAAACTTCTTCAACATTAATTCAAGGGATGCAACATATTTTTTTCCTAGTAAGAAAATAACCTATTTGAAGAGAAGAGCATCAAAAAGTATTATGTAGCAGATTCAACAGAATTATATCACATCTTAATCAGAAACAATTTAAAAAGCCAAGACCTAGATCAGGGATCAGTCATCAAAGAACACTCTTCAATATTAGTAAACATCATTTATGGTGATTAAAAGAGAAGGACAGCTCTCTCCACATTTTTGTATTTTTAATTTAACTTCTACTGATTATAAATTATTTCTCTTGTAACTAAGCTCCGTCATTTGGTGAACCTACATTCTAACAAATTTGGAGTTTGGGTGGCGGGAGCTAATAGGAAGGAAAGAAGAGGAGGCAAACAATATTGGGGCAACAGTGCTATGTGGAATTGTCTGGACTGTGACATGTTGATTTTCTCTCTTTTGCTTTTTTCCTTTGATGATGTAAGAGCTATCTCATTTTAACTTCTAATAGTGATCACGCAAGCAAAAGATAAAAGGAGAAAAGATGTACCTTTTAATGGAATAGTATTTATGATTACAAGTCAAACAAGGCATTTTTGTCAATATAAAGGCAATTTTGGCCAAGCACGATGGCTCACACCTATAATCCCAGCACTTTGAGAGGTCAAGGTGGGCAGATCACCTGAGGTCAGGAGTTTGAGACCAACCTAGTCAACATGGTGAAACCCTGTGTCTACTGAAAATACAAAAATTAACCGGGTATGGTGGCGAGCACCTGTAATTCCAGCTACCTGGGAGACTGAGGCAGGAGAATTGCTTGAACCCGGAGGCAGAAGTTTCAGTGAGCTGAGATGGTGCCACTGCATTCCAGCCTGGGTGACAGAGCAAGACTCCATCTCAAAAATATATAATTAATTAATTAATCTAAAAAATTAAGGGAATTTTGGGTTACACAACTTCTCCTTTACCATAAATACTGTTATATTCACACTATTCACTATCAATAATAAATGTTTTGTGATTAATATTGGCATTGTAAAACCAAAAACTCAAAAACCCTCATCCAAAAACCTTATGGGCAACTGAAAACCCCTCCCACACAGGGAACTGCACAGAGTAGCAAGAGGTAGCTGTCTGCCACTGGTAGACAAGAGCACTGAGAAAGATAGAGCTGTACTCCTGTGCCCATGTCACAGGTGCACAGAGCCTGTTTAAGCGTGAAAACATACACATTGAAACAAAACGTCTCACAAACACACACTCTAGGCCTTTTAGCAAGTACTACGCAATAGCAATGTACTTCTGAGACAGAAGAAGAATGCTGATAGAAAGTCCTTCTGTGGTGCAGGCACAAGGGGCCAGCTGAAGTATTAGGGTACAGGACTAATGATAAGATAGTGTCTATATGCAAATAAAGTACTTGAAGGCTGTGGACACTGAATTTAAATAAAGCAACAAAGACCAAATGTAGCTCAACTAGAGACTGGGTTTGCCCAACACTCGTACTTCAGGGCTCACAGAAAAAGAAGCACGTCTATTTCTGGGTATAAATATTTTATGCATTAATCTCTACTGTTCATCTACAATGTTCAGTATTTGATTAAAATTATTTGGCATAATAATTATAATAAGTCAAGGAAATATTACTCATCATCAAGAGGTATAATATTCAATACAACTAGATTCAGAAATGGGGTGGGGGTTTAGGGGAGGGACAGCATTAGGGAAATACCTAATGTAGGTGATGGATTGATGTGTGCAGCAAACTACCATAGCATGTGTATATCTGTGTAACAAAACTACACATTCTGCACATGTACCCCGGAACTTAAAGTATAAATAAATGAATAAATAAATAAAAGCCAATGGCCTAGATGTTGGAATTATCAGAAACTTTAACAAATAATAACATGTTAAAGGATTTAGTGGAAAAAGTAATGATATACATTAAAATGAAAAGTTTTAAAGTAGTACTATAAAAAAGAATAAAAAATGCTGGAAACTAAAAACATGGTATCAAAGATAAAAAAATTTTCTGATAGTCTTATTGCTGATTGGATATAGAAGAGGAAATAATGAACTTGAATCCATGCTTATAACTTAACTAAATAAAAACACACACAGAAAAATCAGTGGCAAAAAAACTGTAATGGTGCACTTGTGATATTTAGCACAATATAAACTCATTTAACATATACACTATTGGAGTGCAAGGAGGATAAGAGAGCATGAAGTAGAAAAAAAATTGAAAAGATACTATTTTGAGGATTTACCAAAATTAATAAAAGATACAATACTACAGATTCCAGAAGCTCAGAGTATCCTTAAAAGGACAGATACAATGAAAAACATGCCAAGGTACATCATAATCAACTTATGAAAAATAAAGAGAAAATATTTAATCCAACCAAGGGGATAAAAAAGAAACTTTACATACAAGAGAGCAATAATAAGAAGATAGCAGACATTTCAGAAAAGCATGCAACTAAATGATGTTTTAAAGTGCTTCAATTTAAAAGAAATTAGAAATACATATCCAAAAAATATGTTTCCTAAAAAGTAGGTAAGATGAAGAACTCATACAGAAATGTAGAAATAAAACAAGACAGAGTAAACATGTCAGGAAATATAAAAGTTACTTTAAAAGTATTATTAACATATGATTTTTGAATGCATCAAGTAAAATAATAAGAAATAGTTTACCATTATACTGAAATGAAGTATATGACACCAAAACATGACATATTGAAGAGTATTTGTTGAAAATATACATTAATATCATTTTAAGTGGATCATATTATAGAATTTTAATAAACTAATAAATTTATGATGCATATTTTAATGTCTAGTGCAACTATGAAAGTAACATAGGTAGAAATAACTAATCAATAGAAAAGGTAAAATATAATTCTACAAATGTTTGATCCACTCAAAAGCATATAGAAAAGAGAGAAAAGAGCAGATTCACCAAGTATATAGATGGTATTTTAAGTATATAGATAGTATACACAAATACAAACATTGAAATAATTACATTACCTGTAAATAAAGTAAATGGCTCAATTAAAAGGAAAAAAGTCCTGAATGAATAAAAACACAAGATCCAAATAAATGGCTTTTAAAATAAATACGCTTTAAAGACACAATCTATTTTAAATTAAATGAATAAAAAATGATATACCATGTCAATGCTAAGAAAAGAGATATGACAGTACTAATATTAGACAAAGTGAATTTCAAAGGAAAGAGTATTTTGAAATGACAAGTTGGATATTTCATAGTTATAAAAAGTTAACTGAATAACAAGATATAGCAATTCTAAATCCTTGAATATGTATGCATCTGATAAGAAAGTTCCCCAAAACACATAGTAAAGACTGACAGAAACAAAGGGAACTATGGACCAATCACAAAATATAAGTGCAGAATTTTATATCTTTTCACTAGTAATTGATAAAACAAGTAGGCAAAAATTTCCATAAGGTAATACATGATTTAAACAAAACTGTTAACCACTTGACATAATGATATTTATAGAATTTGAAATACAGCAAATAGAATAAATATTTTCTGCTTTCAAGTGCACATGGTATATTTGCCAAGATAGACCATAGGCTGAGTCATTATAAACATTTCTACAACTATCTTACAAACATTTATGTAACTGTCTAAGATCTGACATCATGCAGAATATATTCTCTGACCAAAATATTATTAAATTAGAAATTGGTAACAATAAGATATCTAGAAAATGTATGAATATTTACATGTTATTGAAAGCATACTACTAAATAATATCTGGTTCCTTTAAAATACTAATAAAATCAATAATCACTCGGAAGATTGGTGAATAATATAGAATACACAAATTGCCAATATCAGGTTTAAATGAGGTAACATTGCATTAGATGCTTCAGATATCAAAAGAATAGAAAGAAAATATTTGGAACAATGTTTTGACAATAAAAAAGCTAATTTAAATAAAATTCAAAACAATCTTGAAAGAAACAAATTACCAAAACTCACTCAAAAAAGAATAAAAATTCTGTTTTGTCTTATGTATCTTGCATAAACTGAATTCATGATTTAACAAGTTCCAACAACAACCAGAAAAAATACTCCAGGAAAACGTAGCTTCAGTGGTGACTCTAGTATTTAAGGAATATGTAATATTAATTTTATGCACAATCTTTTAGAAAATAGAGGATAAAACATTCTCCAACTCATTTTATGAGGCCATTGTTACGATGGTACTTATAGACTTAAGTTTATGTTCCCTCAACCCCCAATATAATAGCATTAGGAAGTAAGTAGACTCTTTGGGAGGTGACTGGACATGAGGGTGCAGCCTTCATGAGTGGGATTAGTGCACTTACAAATAAGACAAGAGAGCTTGCCTCTTCTCTCTGGCCTAGGCCATGTGAGGATATAACAAGAAGATGGCCATCTACAAACCAGGAAGAATTTCATAACTAGACACTGGATCTGTCTGCAGGCACCTTGATCTTGAACTTCCCAGCTTTCAGAACTGTTAGAATTCAATGTTTGTTAGCTAAGCCACCCAGTCTATAGTATTCTGTTATAGCAATCTGAATTGACTAAAACCACACTGGAATGACACAAGGACTTTGAAAGATAATACAGGCCAATATCACACGTGAACATAGATGCAAAGTTCATAATGAATGTTAGCAAATCAAATCCATCAATATTTCAAAATATTAATATAAAAAACAAGCAATATTCATCCTATGAATGTGAAGTTTAACACAATAAAACAAATAGAAGTTATTCACTACATAAAGGGAAATTAATAATGTGATCCTTTTAAATAGATGCAAAAAAGTAATAATACAACACACTTGTATCATAATTGTGTTGCTTAGTTTTCTTTATGGCCATCTACCTTTATCATTAAAGGATAAGAATGCAAGGTATTGTTCTAATCTTACCTATGCTACCTCTTTGTTTATTACCTAGATTGTACAGTAATAAAGCAGATTCACTCTTTACCACCTACTTTGCACAATACCGTATTTGTTTTCCCATTATTATTTGTAAACGTGTAAAGTAGCATTTTTTTTCTGAAATATGTATGCCATGTGCTGTCTGTTCTCAATAAGAGCTGATTAATTACACACCCTCAAAGAACATTTTTCTTCCCAAATGGATTATGTTCTCTTTAAATGGAGGAAGGTTACTGACAATCATTGTATGTGCCATGGCTGAAATAAATGAGTTCTTGTCAGAACAAGGGGAGAAAAATAGAAATTTGGGCTAAGCCAAAACATGAGGCTGGCAAATTTTGGCCTCTGGATTCTTAGAAATCCTCCCCATCTGTCCGGTGATTGATAGTCCTCTTTTCATCAGACAAATACACTTTTGGAAGGGTCTTTTATAAGAGATACAATCACTTTGGTGTAACATTTTCCATAAGTATTGGATTTGCAATTAGTATTTTGTTGATGTTTAATAGCAAGGCATTGAAACATTCTTTAATAATTGTCCATTTATTTCCTCCATGCGGCAGGTATCCATTTTTGCTTTGTGTATTTTAATGCTCTGTTATCATTATGAAGAAACCTTCCTTATTCCTGGTAAAATATCTTTACTCTGAGATCTAATCTGTCTTACAGTGATATGGCCCCCCAGCTTTCTTTTGACTCGTGTTGACATAATATATGTTCTTACATTCTTTTCTTTTAACTCATTTGTCCTCATTTTTAAAAAAGCTTGTTTGTGTAGTCAACAGAGTTGAACTCACATTTTTATCCAAAGAATACTCTCTTTTAATTTTGGTGTTTAGACCATTTACATTTAATATTATTATTATGTTTAGATTTGATTTATTATTTTGCTATTTATTTTATAATTGTCCAGTCTACCTTACTTTTTTTTTTTTTTTTTTTGCATTTTCTTGCACTGAGTACATTTAATGATGTTCTTTTATCTCCTTTGTTGTCCTCCTAGCTAAAACACTTTATCATTTTAATGGCTGCTGTAGAGTTTATAGTATATTTTTCTTTAACTTGTAGACCAGTTTCAACTGCGATTACATCCTGATAATATTTGATTGGATACAAGATATTAATTTTTCTCATTTTTTTTGTATTGCAATACATATCCTAGTGTTTAGTACTATGATTCAGTTAAGTTACTTGGAGTCAGTTTCATACTTTTATTTCTTGCTTTTATGATTTTTTTAAGCAACTCCAAAGTAGTGCTAAATCTATGACTAATTATTCTCTACTGAGGCATGACTTTTCTGAATTATCTATTCAATATCCTATTATTTTTTCCAGTTTTGTTAGTGAAAACAACCACTATTCCTGGCCTTATATGAAGGCCAGACACTGTTTCTCTTACATTTTTTCAGATGATTTTTTTTCCCCTAAACTGGAACAGTTTCCTCATACAGATGCATTGTTCAGTACACTGAAAACTTGAGGCAGATATCTGGGGTTTTTTTCTCTGCTTAAACTTGAGCACTCAGAACTGACTAAACCAAATTTGTGGCTAGATGTCTTTAAACAAAATCTCTTCTTCCAGTTTTCTGTGTTCCTTAAAAACATTTTAACTTTGCAAACTTCCTAAACACAATTAATCTTTTACTATTCCTGTATATTTCCAAAGCACATTGTATGCACCCTTATTAAGAAACTCCACTCTATCTTATAGAAGTGTAACCACTTGTCTGACTTCCTTGAAGGGAAAAAAATTGATATGTTGATTTGTATATTTATACATTTCATAGTAAGAATAAGGATTAACATAGTAGCAATTAACAATATTTGTTGTTAGATAAACAATACAGAATTCTCAATCATTTCTATAACTCAAAAATAAAAGTCTAGTTCTGGAATCTAGAAGGCTAATAAAAGAAACAGAGGTACCCCAAATTTTCAAACATGATTCCAAAAATGAGTCAAGTGTCAATTGCTGTGAGTAAATGGATCAATTTCCTCCTCTGCATTATACAAGTTTTGTGTGCTGATAATACCTAATATTAAATAAATATAATATGGAGTATTTATATTCAGTACTAACAGAGTATTAAAAAAAGCCTCTCTTTTTTTTTTTCCAAATAGCAATTTTCTCTCTCTGACACAGTTGAACTATAGTTTATGTGTGTTCTTAAATCATGTAGGACAATTTCCAAAAGGTCTTTGCTTGTAAGACAAGGCCTCATTCTAAGAACTAGGCTTTCAAGTACATAGGGTCTGAGGAAGTGAGTAGCACGGTATGTAGCAATAAGGATTTCATAAGCCTTTCTTCCTGTCTTCTGACCAACGGTATCCACTCTTTAATGCTCAGATTATCTGTTCTTTATAATTTCCAAAGGACTATTGATCTTTTTTTTTACTGATAACATATAGAGCATAATTATATTTCTTGAAATTTTCTATTTTTAGAAGGATTTGAAGTATTTGTCAAAAATTGAATTCAGGTTGAGTCCACTGTTCTCCCTGTAGCTATTTCTAATTCTGTGAGGTTCTTGTTCTTTGTGCTCAGAATATTCTCTCTTTGAAAGACCGATCTGCCTTCTTCTTCAAATCCTTAGCTTAGATGTAGTTATCTGACCACTGTCTACTATGAGCATGTTTCCTTTAAAGAATGAAGCTAATGAAAGGTTTTGGCACTTGCTCTGAGTAACAGTCAGCTACAGTATTATTACCTCACATGATAACTATGTAGTTTTCTCCATACCTGGGAAACATTTCTTATACTTAATATGGGAAATGAAAATAATTTCAACAGATACATATTTTAGACTGTTTAAAATCACGTTGTATGAGTTAAGAGGATAATCTTTAAATACACTTCCAATTCAGGATTAAGCCCTAAACTTCAAGAGGTTCATTTGATTTTGGCTGTTTCTCAGTTCATTCAATATCATTAGCTGGTGCTTAGTGGCGGATTCTAAATAAGAGGTCTTACTTGCATGTAAGTCCATTGTTTTAGAGAAAATATTAATTAAAATAAGTGGTGGGTGAATTTAAGTCAAACAGGGCCATGCCTCTATTCTGAGTTTAAATCCCTGACTCATTTTTTTTCTGTCTTCCTGGATACAATATAGAAATATGTATTTGATAAATATCTCCATCCAAAAGAAAAGAATTCAAAATCACATTTAGAGCTTTGAACTAAATCTTTCACAGTAACAGATGCTCTTTCCTGAAACAAGCTCATCCCACCCAGTGTATTTAATAGAATCAATTTTACAAGTGAGGGGCAGGTGGGTGGAGGAACATGCATCTCATAACCTGCCTCCCTTCATACTCATTCATATATTGCATATTTTTCCCATTTGTGTTTTTATAGGCACACAGATTATTATAGTTGCATAGCCAGAGTGATACCAGCCAGGCCTGGGGCCCAGCTTTGCAGCACATTTTTGCAGTGACTGTGACAAGCTTGGAAAAATAACCTGGTTGACAACTACATTTATCTGCTAAATGTGTCTTGGAGCAAAGAATAGCAACAATGGAGAAGATACTTTTACTCTTTCTGTCCAGAAAGTCACCTCTGCACTTAGGATAAAGAATAATACGGAGCCTTGTGGATGGAAAAGAATATATTATTTATTTATAGTACCTTTTTGGTTTTTCTTCTTTTTCCACAGAGACTGAAAGAATTAAAGCAAAGGGAATTTGCTCGGAATGTAGCTTCTAAGTCATGGAAAGATGAGAAGAAACAAGAAAAAGCACTTAAACGACTCCATCAGCTGGCTGAGTTAAGGCAGCAATCTGAATGGTAAGAATTAAAGGTGTCTGGAATGGTTCAAAACCCTCTTCAACCTATTGGGAAATTTTAAAGGCAAATCTACTGTAACAATGTAAACAAATAATAACTAACTAACAGATATGTCTGAAGGGCAAATATAGTTAAACATACATAAATTAATTACTTTTGGCCTTTGATATTTTTCTTTCCTAATATTGTTAATTTAATGTACCCTATAATGAAATGATCCCAGAATGATTCAAATACATTAGCATTTATTCTATCCAGTTGAATAAATGGATTAATATCACTTCTTAATATATGTTCTAAATTTTGTAATAATACTTTTAAAAACCATAATTAACAATACATTTTAGGGGGTGGAAAATACGTCTTCTGAACATTTCCCTGTACATACCAGAGTCGAGTATAAATAACACGATCATTGTCTGGCTGACAAACAAGATGTAATTAATGCAGTTAACTTTACCACACAGTGCCATTTAAATTGATAATTATAATATAACAAGCTTTATACTAATACGTTTTTGTAGCTGAAAAATAGCAGTTTTACAAACGCTTGGAACCACTGGATGTTTCAAAGTTGTTACCTGGAATGCAATTAAATTTGCAGATTGTGATTTGTGTGCATATGAATCATAATGTAAAACACTAATGTAGCTAATTAATGTGTTTGACAGCAACCTAGTGAATTGTGAAATTTATGCCTCTGTGCCAGAATTTAAACCCCTGTTGCTTAAATGGAAAGTAATATGTAATAAACAGGAGTGAGTAGCTCAATTAGTTACCACAAATTATTAGACTTAAAAGGTAATTTTAAGGAAACACTTATTTTTGTAGGACCAATTATGAGTAAAAATACAATTAATATTCAACTTGCATGTATTTATGTATTTGTAACTCTTAAAATAATCTATGAAAATACATAAAATCGTATTAAAAATAAATGAGAAGTTTAGTATGAAGACAAAATAAAGATACAACACGTAGTCAGAAGTAACGTTAATACAAAAATGCATGGTCTGGGGTCTTATAGAACCCTAGAAGCAACATATACATTTGCTACTGAGCTTTCTACAGTCAACACAATGAGGGACTTACAATATGTTTATTGTCATTGAGAACTCAGACAGTCCTTGCCAAAACAGGGCTTAGAAGGAAAAGTTCTATTGTTGTTAGGGCAGCATGCAGGAAACAATCTAGGGAAAGAGTCAATTCCTGGAGTGATTAATGATGAGATGCAGTAAGTCAGATCGTAACAAATGGTACAAGTTCGACCATAGATAGACATCTTTAGATGGGTCCTTTAAGGCCACAACAGCAAATCTAAATAGTCTTAATAAATATAATTTTGGTTGTTTGTTATTATGAAAGTTGTCACACTTCTACATTTCTACTTACCCATTCTATATTTTCCTCCGGCATAAATAACAAAACATCAGAGGTGCCTTGCTGATGGCGGTGGTAATGGTAATGGTGATGATGATAATGATGGTGATGATGGTGATGGTTTGTTTAGAAGTTCTAAGTTTGCCAGAGCTACCCATTAAGTTTCTTCCAAATAAAAAAGTCCACTCTATTAAGTTTCAGCTATCCCTCTGTAAGCCTTATTTACTAAACAATCACAAACCTAACCACTCCTTTTGGTGATTTGATAAAATAGGCAAGCTCTCTGGATCATAATGTGCCCATATTGTTAGGGAAAAGACAAGTGTTCAGCTTTCTAGGTATAGAGCGAGAAACTAGAAAAATATTTTTTTATCTTCTACTATCCATCACCTGCCTCCTAGCCAATTGCTCTCTCTGCTTAAACAGCCTCATGGCTGAAGGAAAGTCACTTAACAAATACTTTATTTTGGTAGGTGAATTGACAAGTGAAAGTTAAAATAAAAGAAAAGAAAAAAACATTGGCATTACTCTTCTCCCAGACAATCTTTCTTTGTCCTTTTTCCTCATAATGAGGGCTTCTGAATAGTATGATCTAGGTAACAAAATTCTTCCGTGACCCTTTGGGAGAAGAAAGGTGAATTTACTGGTAGTGCGTAAAATGATGGCAAAAAAATAGTAATAGATCTTATAAAGGGTCATCAAATTTGACCGTCTCTTAACTAGTTCCAGCCAACCTGTTTCCTTAGCAATATCAGTTATTATATGGGGATGAGGGGATAGTCACTCTCTGTATGTGAACTTCTTATATATATAAGTTTAAGTACATCTTAATATTACAATTTTTCCAAACTTTAAAAAAATTTAGGGCCATTGATTCTGAGACTATGAATTCTTTAAACGGTGTCATTTCTTAATGTTCCACATTATCTAGCTCTTATATTTATGAAGTTTTTCATATAAGAGCTGGAAAATGGAACATTAAAAAATGACACCATTTAAAAAAATCATGTTATTTTGATATGTTTTGCTGTTTGGAAAGGATGCTTTTTGAACAGGAGAGAATAAAATTGTGCATTTGTTAAGCTGCAGAGTATTAGAATTTTTGGAGAACAATTTGAATGGATAATCCATCAATAAGAATTAAAAGCCAAACTCTACAGACATTTTATTAACCATTATTTTAATATAAGTAAGAAAATATTTTAAAAACTAAAGGAAATTCCAAAGAAGTGAGGGAAACATTAAATGTGGAGAAAACTATAAAAATTGAAGCTTCATTGAGAATGCAAATGTGGTTTCCAGGGGCTGGCTGGTGGGAGAAATTTGAAGGTATTGTTCAAAGTTTATAAACTTTCAGATGTAAGATGAATAAGTTTTGAGGATCTAATGTAGAGCATGATTATCTTCGCTAATAATACTGTATTGTTTACTTGAAATTTGCCAAGAGAGTGAATCTGGTGTCCTTATCTCACACAAAATGGTAACTACGTGTATGATAGATGTACAAATTAATTTGTATGCATACATCAAACGATCACATTGTGTACCTTGAATATATACAATTTTTATTTTCCAGTTATATCTGAATAAATCTAGAAAAAGTTAAAGCTATAATAATGTTATAATACATAAACTTGTATTAAAATAGTAGAATTTAAAACCCCACAAAGATAAAAACAGGGTTTTCCAAAATAATAAGAATAACTTTGATTTAAGAAAAGCAAATTAAAGTTTATAAAGCAACAAGATAAAAGTTTAAAGAGTAAAAGTAAGAAGTATCAAAGTTTAACAATAAGGACAAAATGTTAAAACTTGTGAAAAACCTATAATTATAAATGCAATTTAAATTGCAAAATGAGAACTAGAATTAAGGACAAGAAGCTAGAGAACAGTATATTACAAAAACAAGAAGAGCAAAGAAATTTTAAAATATTTAAAGGAATGTAAAATGAAGAAGCTTGCACATTAGAGAGCTAAATGGTAAAATAAAACAGCAGTACAGAAAAGAACATTTAGATTAGCGTAAAGCAAGAAAATGAATAAAATAGTGTCAGGATGATCAACAAAATTATTATTAAGAAAAGGATATATATAATATATATAACATGGTATAATAAATACTAAAATCACTGCATAATAATGGAATTGGGAAAGGAAGAACAATAGTATCCATACACTAGACTTGTGGAATAATTTCAACCTGTATGAGTTTCATACAGGTGATAATGTCAGATTGATTGAAGCTGCTGGAGAAGGTTAACTTAATCCAGAAGTATAGTTCCTACTTAATCCAAATGGTGGCTACAAATATGGGAAATCATCTCTTTGGTACCAAGGCAAAGTTGAATGCGGCAGCTGTTTCTGGATCACTTCCTTCTATCTGCAGGCTGGAGGCATTTTCAAAGACCAATAATGTTGTAATAAAGTCTCTACACTCTTTATTTACTTTTGTGCTTGAAAGAAACATTCAGTAACTTATATGCCATCTTAGAATGCTCCTCACTATTCATTTTATTAAATATGCCTAATGAACATAAAAAGATGACTCAAAAAAAGGAGATTAGTGTGATGAATAAGAACTTTCTATTATGAAAGAGTTACTGTAAGGAAGAGAATACAGCTTTTAAAAACTTCTAAATTTAGTTTTTTACAAGATTTAAAGGAACTCTGTAATTCTAAAATTACAACCATTCATGAAGAGGAGACATTCTAAAATGACATTCATGAAAAGGAGACATTCTAAAATCATTAAAAACTAAATAGTGGCTAAAATTATTGTTTGCAAGTTAAAATCCATACGGTCATAATTTGTAAACAGATTGAATATTGTAAAAAAATTGAGTCAGTAAAATACAAATTAAATCAAAGAATTTCTCCCTGAACTATAGACAAAGACTGAACACAGAGTAAGGTACTGAGATAAATATCAATACCTAAAGGATATATTCAGGAGAACCAATGATTTTAAAAAAACATAAATTCCAAAGGAAGCAATAATCAGATAAATCGAGGAAAAAAAATGTATCTGAACTGAAGAAAGTTAAATTCAAAGTGCCCAAGAACTACTAGTAAAAATTCACCCAAATTAATCAGCCTGTAACTATGTTCTGTTAAAATGTTATACATACATATATATATATATATATGTATTAATATATATACTCTTTATGTAACACATCTAATAAATTATATGTATTTATATTTTTACACTTTATACAAAGGGAAAAGCACACAAGCAGATTCATCTCAAAGATAAATAAAGGGAAGTTAATTCAGTATGTCTGTAATATTAGACATCTAGAGACAATGAAGCAAAGTACATGAAATTTGTACTTTGTGATTTTAGAATTCTATGCTGATTTGCCAAAGAATGGGTAAAAGAAACCAACAGGAATTTGTTAGACAAGGACTCAGAAAGCACTACTCTGCATTAGAATTTCAGCAACATATGGAAGAGATATCAGTTGGCTTAGAATTTTATATTCAAGCAACAAATGACTAGATGAAAGTAAAATAAAAATCAAAATTAGAAATAAGCGAACAAACACGTCCAAGCATATGGAACAAGAAAAAGGAAAATAATGCCAGTTCAAAGCAAACAATAAGAAAAATGATGTGATTTGTATTGTCTTCTTTCCAGTGAAGCCTTTTTATAGTAGAGGTTATATAGATAGACTGTTAAAGGGCATATAATTTTAATCTAAAGAATTTTATCTCTTATATATGTTGGTATTTTCAGTCTTCTGTATGAATTGCTAATGAAGCTCAGTAGAACAAATAACCTTTTAAGACCTTTAAAACCTAAAACATATAATACAGAAATAGTAGAAAAAATATTTTGGTGAGCAAGAAGCAAAGGAAAAGATTTCAAAATCATTGAAGACATTTAGATAGATTGTACATATCTCTTATTATGCATTTATTATAATTAGTCAAATTACTGACAAGTCATAAAGAAAGAACTTATCACTGTGTTTCAAAGGTCTGTGAATATGAGGGAATTTTAAGACCAAGGAACTAAACATTATAAAATGTTAGAACTAATACATAAAAGCAAATTTAAAAAATATTTTTATATTTTTAAAGTGACTTAATTCTATTTAATTTCTTATTTAATGTGAATGCACTGATCGGAAAACTATTAGTGAAACAATGTTAAATCTGTATTCCTAAGATTGACAGATTCTGTAGGACATATATTGTGATGTAAATGCTTTAGAAGCACTAGCATAAGATATTCACTTGCTATTGCTTTTTGGTAATTGCAAAATACTACATGTAAACAATTCATTTTAGAAATAGCCACTATAAAATTTATGCTAAGCTATATAAGCACAACAAAAGGTTGTATTTTAGAAGATGTAGCTCATAAATTGTAAAACAACTCATCTTAGAAACACTAGGAAATGTTCATATGTAGATATGATTCCAAAGCTAGTATCTTAATCATTTAAATATTTATTGTATTTACAGTGTTTCTGGAAATGGACCAGCATACAAAGCCCCCAAGGTAGCCATAGAAAAGCAACTCCAGCAAGGAATTTTCCCCGTTAAGAATGGCAGAAAGGTATCATGCATGAAGAGTGCTCTTCTCCTTAAAGGAAAAAATCTCCCCAGAATCATTTCCGATAAACAGCGGTCCACCGTGCCAAATCAACACCAATTACAATCAGACAGGCGTTGTTTGTTTGGAAATCGGGTACCTCAAACATCTTCAGATCTCAGCAATGCAAATCACAGAACAGGAGTATCATTTTCTTTTTCCAAAAAAGTGCACCTAAAATTAGAATCTTCAGCATCAGTTTTCAGTGAGAACACAGAAGAAACTCACGATTGTAACAAGTCACCCATTTATAAAACAAAACAAATTGCAGATAAATGCAAGTGCTGCAGGTTTGCAAATAAAGATACACACCTTACCAAGGAAAAAGAGGTAAACATCTCACCAAGCCATCTGGAAAGTGTTTTACACAATACCATCTCCATAAACTCTAAAATTTTGCAAGACAATAACAACTCTATTGATGAGACACTAGAAGATTCAATTGGCATTCATGCTTCATTCTCTAAATCTAACATTCATCTTTCAGATGTAGATTTTACTCCTTCCAGCAGAGAAAAAGAAACTAGAAATACATTGAAGAACACTTTAGAAAACTGTGTGAATCACCCATGCCAAGCAAATGCTTCCTTCAGCCCACCAAACATTTACAACCATAGTGATGCCAGGATATTTGAATGCCTGGATGAGTTTTCATCAGCAGAGCCAAGTGAGCAAAAGAGTACAGTGCATCTGAATCCAAATTCCAGAATAGAGAACAGAGAAAAATCTTTAGATAAAACAGAAAGAGTTAGCAAAAATGTTCAAAGACTTATAAGAGAAGCATGTACCCATAATGTGGCATCTAAACCACTACCTTTTCTCCACGTTCAAAGCAAGGATGGCCACACCACTCTTCAATGGCCTACGGAACTTCTACTCTTTACAAAAACAGAACCCTGTATCTCTTATGGCTGCAACCCACTATATTTTGATTTTAAGCTTTCTCGGAACACAAAGGAAGACCACAATCCAGAGGACTTAAAAATAGAATTGGGTAAGAAGTCCTTGGAAGTGAAGACTAAAAGAGAGAGCCAAGTCTCAGGTTTAATCGAAGACCAACAAAAATTGATCCAAGAAGATAATCAATATCTGAAACCAAAGATGATGATAGCTAATCCGGATTGGGAAAAATTCCAGAGGAAATATAATTTGGACTACAGTGATTCTGAGCCAAATAAGAGTGAATATGCTTTTAGTGCAAATGATTTGGAAATGAAAAATCCTGAAGTGCCTCTTTACCTCAATACATCTCTAAAGGATTATGCTGGAAAGAATAATAGTGAGAACGAACTTAAGGAAGCTTCAAGGGCCCATTGGCAAGGCTGCAGAAAGGTAGTTCTCAGTGATACAGATGAGGACGTATCTTGTCCTTCCTACATCTCCAGGACTAAAAAGAATAAATTGATTCCCTGCAATCCTCATTTGGAATTTGAAGATGAAAGACAATTCAACTGCAAGTCCAGTCCTCATACAGTAGGGGGTAACAGTGACCATGGGAAAGACTTCAGTGTAATTTTAAACAGTAACCACATCAGCATGACCAACAAGGTTTCTGGATGTGGAAATCGAAGATACAAGAGATACTCTCCAAAGTCATCTTTGAGTAGATATTCTGGCTCTTCGGACACATCCCCTAGCAGCATGTCTAGCTTGAGAAGTACTTGTTCAAGTCATAGATTCAATGGTAATAGCAGAGGTAATTTTCTCTGCTTCTATAAAAGAGAACACCACTCCGTTGAAAGGCACAAACGGAAATGTCTGAAGCACAACTGCCTCTACTTGTCTGATGAAATAGCAAAGAGCAGTCAAATGCAGTCTGAACCACAGAAAGAGAGGAACTGCAAATTGTGGGAATCATTTAAAATGAAAATACTCAAAACGTAGATATTGTCACTGTAGAGAAAGACAAAACTGGGCAAAATCAACAACAATTTTCAGGGCTAAAATCTACGAGAATCATCTGTTGTGATTCTAACTCACAGATTTCCTGTACTGGAAGCAGTAAAAAACCACCTAATTGCCAGGGAACTCAGCACGATAGATTGGATTCTTACTCAAGGGAGAAAATTTATTACTTGAATAAAAGCAAGAGAAATCAAGAGTCTTTGGGCAGCCCTCACATTTGTGATCTGGGAAAAGTCAGGCCCATGAAGTATAACTCCAGGAATATCAGCTGCCTTCTAAAGAACTGTTCCAGTGGCCCTTCAGAAACTACAGAATCGAACATTACAGAAGGAGAGAGGACCCCTCTGACAGCAAAAAGCCTTTTAGAAAGAGTACAAGCCAAGAAATGTCAGGAACAATCAAGTAACGTTGAGGTCTCTTCAAACAGTTGTAAAAATGAATTAGAGGCTCCTTCGCAAGTCCCATGCACAATTCAACTTGTACCATCAGGCTGTAACAGACAAGCATTGCCTTTGTCTGAAAAAATACAGTATGGAAGTGAGAGCAGAAATGATCAAGACAGTGCAATTCCAAGGACTACAGAGAAAGACAAAAGCAAAAGCTCACAGACAAATAATTTTACAATTTTAGCAGACACTGATTGTGATAACCATCTCTCTAAAGGTATAATTCACCTAGTAACAGAGTCTCCGTCACTAAACATAAAAATGAATCCAACAACAAAAGAACAATCAAAACCTTTAATTAGTGAAATCCAACCTTTTATTCAAAGCTGTGACCCACCAAATGAATTCCCTGGTGCTTTTCCATCTAATAGATATACTGGTGTTACTGATTCAACAGAGACCAAAGAAGACCAAATAAATCTAGACTTACAGGATGTAAGCATGCATATAAATCATGTAGAGGGAAATATAAACTCTTACTATGACAGAACTATGCAGAAGCCTGACAAAGTCAAAGACGAATTAGACATGTGTCATAAATCTCTCTCTCCCCCTTTAATTCAACAACCCATAACATTTTCTCCTGAGGAAATAGATAAATATAAGATCCTACAGCTACAAGCCCAGCAGCATATGCAGAAGCAACTCCTGTCAAAGCATCTTCGAGTTTTGCCTGCTGCAGGGCCTACTGCCTTCTCTCCGGCCTCAACCGTACAGACAGTTCCAGTTCACCAGCACACTTCTATCACTACCATCCACCACACGTTCCTGCAGCATTTTGCTGTTTCTGCTTCCTTAAGTTCTCATAACAGTCACCTCCCTATTGCTCATCTACATCCTCTTTCACAGGCACATTTCACTCCTATTTCATTTTCAACTCTGACTCCAACCATTATCCCTGCACACCCCACTTTCTTAGCAGGTCATCCCCTGCATTTAGTAGCTGCTACCCCCTTCCACCCATCTCACATAACACTTCAGCCCCTGCCCCCTACAGCATTTATTCCTACATTGTTTGGCCCTCACTTAAATCCAGCCACAACTTCTATCATCCACTTGAATCCTTTAATCCAACCAGTATTCCAAGGTCAAGATTTTTGCCATCATTCTTGCTCTAGCCAGATGCAACAGTTAAATGAAGTGAAAGAGGCCTTAAATGTGTCCACACACTTGAACTAGTAAGTGTTAAAGCCCCTCTTGTGGATAATTTTTTTAATTGTCACTACCTATACAATAATATATTTAAAGAAGTCTATCAATTATAAGATTTAAAATGTTGCTGCCAATTCAAAATGTGACCAATATATAAATATGAACTGAATTGCTAATATTAAAACGAGCATTTTAATAATTTTTTAGCTTGCCAAAACAATAGGCAAATTTAAATAATTTTATGAAAGTGTTGAGGGAAGAGGGAAAGGGTTAAAGATTTGTTTTGGATGGGTTCTCACGTGTTATAAAATGCAACTGAAAACCTTCAAGCAGAGCATTAAAATTAAAAAGAAAAATCAAACGAAATATGGCACCCTGTGTCCTAAGTATTTGTTGCGCGAATGAATGAGTGTTGATTTGGCTTATTTGTTAGACAATAAAAGGTCAGTGAAATGAAGTAATTATTTCAAGTAATTTCTATCGTTAACTATTGACTAAGTTTTCGATTAATGTAGTCTGTTACTGTATTTTCATAGGAAATAAGAACAAGACATTTTCTGATTAATTTAGGTTGAAAATTACACTTTAATGAAAAACAATCTTTATAGATTATACTTTTGAGTTTCTGTGAAAAATAAATTATCTTCATTTCACACAAATCTATGTCAAGGTAATTTTGTAAGTGTAAGAATCAGCAAAATCTAAAACTAAGAATGTTTAACTTTTGTATAAAAAACATATACAAACTATCGTTAGTATTTGATGATACAAACTCAAAAATAAATTGTGCTCAGAATAATCTTTTAAATATATTGATCAATCTGTCAAATATTACAGGAACTAAAATGTTTATTATTCTTCTACTCAAAAATTTTACTATGTTCAGCCAATACATGTATAAGGATAGAGGTAAAGGTTTGAAAATGTCAGTGTTTTTACATGTTTATTGAGGATATCTTATTAAATATCTGGTGTGTTTTATTCACTTGTACTAGATATTTATGAAACAATGAATGATGAGGAATAAAATCACCATCCATGTAATTTTGCAAATAATTTCAAACATTCATTCAAAATGGTTTTCGGCCCCCAAAATTTGTATTTCATACACCTATATTGGTGCATAATCCTACAGTTAGGTTTATTATTTTATGTTCTTAAGCATGAGTTTCAGAGAAAATCAAACTTAACAGAAATGGAGGTAATCATTTATCTAATGCTGTCTATACAAAGATGCAAACTCCTCTACCACTAGAAGATTTGAGGATGCCTTCTTCAGCCTTGGCTTCAAAAGGAAGATGGCTATATTTACTTAAGGTCTGTTGTGATTCAGGTAGAGGTACCCTAACCACTTGTTTGCATTATCTTCTTTAATTTTCACAACTGTATTTTGAAATCAGTATTATCATTCCTCATTACAGATAAGGAAAATGAAGTAGAAAGGTTAAATACTAAATACTTGGTAAACAGTAGGAAAGGACATCATTGATTCAGGAGAGACAGCTGAGAGAAAAAGAGAAAGAAAGGGTGGAGGGAAGAAAAATAATAAAAGGGGATAAAGTAAATTTGAAGTTTTAACAGAAAGAAAAACTGCAGTTTCCAAGATATCACCAGAAACTTGCGAGAAGAACGTTCTGACTGGTATACAACAGTGACAAAATCTAATTTATTTAAAATGAATGGAGAAATGAAGAAAAACCATCAAATAGCAAGGAGCTATACTTGCATGGAATTCCATAAAAATGGTTATAAAAGACCATTGATGAACATTGAGTAAATCCAAAAAGAAGTGAGACAAATGAAATATTTCTTATAAAATGGATGACAAATGGTCTAGCAGGTTTTTTTTAAGTAATGTGGATAATTATTTCCTAAAGCAAATTATGAAGCTGATGCAGAGCCAAGATAGAGTAATCATGGGAACTCACTAGAAGTCCTATTATAAAAGACACTGACCACCTGATTGATTTTTATAATTGCCTTGGTGACAATTTAAACTCTCATAAGGTTAGACCTGAGCACCTCTACTGAGCACTTAATTTTGACTAACAAAGACAGATTGATATGAATGGATGGCATGGAAGTGACTATTCCGTCTTGTATTAACAGTGATGAAGTGTTCACTGGACGGACAAACTAATTTGGACTATGTGGAAAGCAACCGTCTCCCTTTAAATAAAAGATAATTTGTACTCCAAGGTGAGAAATTGGAAAAGTTGTGGCATCACATGAGGAAATATGCAATTATGCAGCTTACTTCCCCCCAAATCAGTAACTGTAGGCTGAAATACTGTTCTATTTTCCATTTTACCTTAAGATAAACACATTCTGGGAAAAGAAAAATAAACAGAATTGAAAATATATATTGAACCCTAAAATAGTTCAATTATAAAAAAAAATTGTCACTGTGATGGATTTATTTTTAGCAGTGTTTCCCTCCATTTACATAATTATTTGACAGGTGACTTTTAGCATTAAATTTATTTTATGACTAGTACCTGATATTTACAGGTTAATTCTCTTCATGGGATTACTGTTTCACAAGTGGCTCATGGAGGCAGTTTTGTAAAAAATCTGTCTTAAACTCTAAATGTTTAAGAAAGGCTGTGAAATCTTTACACACATGCATGCACAAACACACATTTATCTATCTATATGTCTTTCTTACAGATTATGAACCAGTCTAGCCTCAGATAGTATCATTGGATTCGAGGTAAACAAAATAAATACTTTGTATGAAGAACTGAAAATGTGGGAAAGTTCATCTTCTTAATAATTCCCTGCCAAATTCAGCAAGAAAAAAATACAATGGGCCTATAAAAATGCAAAGGTAAACTTAAGGTTTATCTTTAAGACGTTATAAATATTGGAAGTGATTAGAATATAGAGAATGATTTAGAAAGTCTCCAATTCCCAAAGTTTTTGCTTAGGTAGACATTTTACAAAATCCCTTGAAATTTGTTTCACTTCCCAAAAATGGATTTAACAGTGACTCCTTTTCTTTAGTTTCTGCCAGGACTTAATGGAATCTCTCTGTTATCTCTAAATGGAAATATACTTAAAGACACTAATTCTGTAAAATGTTTCTGTTAAATGAAACACTTAACCAGTACAATTACTCAGGATTCTATTGCTGAATCTGACTATCTCCTTAATGCGTGAAGTTATTACTTACCTAGCTCCAAATGCTGGCAGCAGCACAGCTTTCTGAATTTTACCACCATACAATGAAATACATTGAAATGTATTTCAAATGATTTGAAACAATAATTGGAGATATGGAGATGGCGCTACCCATTAGGATACCGCTTAGTGTTCAAGTATTCTACATATGTATGAATGAAATGTCCAGATCCCCCCCTCCACCCCAGGATATATGGATAGTTAACTCCTTAGTGGTGAAATAATACTGCTGCTCATCTCAAATCAGTAGCGCATTTCTTAATCATCCCTAAAAGTTCTGCATGTTTTCAGAGTTTCTGAGTTTTCAGAAACATAGTTAACATTCTGAAAAAAAAAAAAAAAAATGTAAATATCAGATTCAGTTTTGTAAAAACACAATTTAAAGGATCCAAATCTTACACATCAATGTATGCAGATAAGATATTTAGGGGCAAAATGAACCTAGCGCTCATCTCTGGCCCAGCAAAGCTCATGAAAAGATTTAGTTTTGATTCTTTAAATTAGATGGAATTCTGAAGGAAAATGTGCTCTCATTGGCAAATAGAAACATTATT
>NW_016803701.1:295307-312705 GCF_001698545.2 Rhinopithecus bieti | reverse complement strand
TAAAATGTTTATTATTCTTCTACTCAAAATTTTACTATGTTCAGCCAATACATGTATAAGGATAGAGGTAAAGGTTTGAAAATGTCAGTGTTTTACATGTTTATTGAGGATATCTTATTAAATATCTGGTGTGTTTTATTCACTTGTACTAGATATTTATGAAACAATGAATGATGAGGAATAAAATCACCATCCATGTAATTTTGCAAATAATTTCAAACATTCATTCAAAATGGTTTTCGGCCCCAAAATTTGTATTTCATACACCTATATTGGTGCATAATCCTACAGTTAGGTTTATTATTTTATGTTCTTAAGCATGAGTTTCAGAGAAAATCAAACTTAACAGAAATGGAGGTAATCATTTATCTAATGCTGTCTATACAAAGATGCAAACTCCTCTACCACTAGAAGATTTGAGGATGCCTTCTTCAGCCTTGGCTTCAAAAGGAAGATGGCTATATTTACTTAAGGTCTGTTGTGATTCAGGTAGAGGTACCCTAACCACTTGTTTGCATTATCTTCTTTAATTTTCACAACTGTATTTTGAAATCAGTATTATCATTCCTCATTACAGATAAGGAAAATGAAGTAGAAAGGTTAAATACTAAATACTTGGTAAACAGTAGGAAAGGACATCATTGATTCAGGAGAGACAGCTGAGAGAAAAGAGAAAGAAAGGGTGGAGGGAAGAAAATAATAAAAGGGGATAAAGTAAATTTGAAGTTTTAACAGAAAGAAAACTGCAGTTTCCAAGATATCACCAGAAACTTGCGAGAAGAACGTTCTGACTGGTATACAACAGTGACAAAATCTAATTTATTTAAAATGAATGGAGAAATGAAGAAAACCATCAAATAGCAAGGAGCTATACTTGCATGGAATTCCATAAAATGGTTATAAAAGACCATTGATGAACATTGAGTAAATCCAAAAGAAGTGAGACAAATGAAATATTTCTTATAAAATGGATGACAAATGGTCTAGCAGGTTTTTTTTAAGTAATGTGGATAATTATTTCCTAAAGCAAATTATGAAGCTGATGCAGAGCCAAGATAGAGTAATCATGGGAACTCACTAGAAGTCCTATTATAAAAGACACTGACCACCTGATTGATTTTATAATTGCCTTGGTGACAATTTAAACTCTCATAAGGTTAGACCTGAGCACCTCTACTGAGCACTTAATTTTGACTAACAAAGACAGATTGATATGAATGGATGGCATGGAAGTGACTATTCCGTCTTGTATTAACAGTGATGAAGTGTTCACTGGACGGACAAACTAATTTGGACTATGTGGAAAGCAACCGTCTCCCTTTAAATAAAAGATAATTTGTACTCCAAGGTGAGAAATTGGAAAAGTTGTGGCATCACATGAGGAAATATGCAATTATGCAGCTTACTTCCCCCCAAATCAGTAACTGTAGGCTGAAATACTGTTCTATTTTCCATTTTACCTTAAGATAAACACATTCTGGGAAAAGAAAATAAACAGAATTGAAAATATATATTGAACCCTAAAATAGTTCAATTATAAAAAAAAATTGTCACTGTGATGGATTTATTTTAGCAGTGTTTCCCTCCATTTACATAATTATTTGACAGGTGACTTTTAGCATTAAATTTATTTTATGACTAGTACCTGATATTTACAGGTTAATTCTCTTCATGGGATTACTGTTTCACAAGTGGCTCATGGAGGCAGTTTTGTAAAAAATCTGTCTTAAACTCTAAATGCTTAAGAAAGGCTGTGAAATCTTTACACACATGCATGCACAAACACACATTTATCTATCTATATGTCTTTCTTACAGATTATGAACCAGTCTAGCCTCAGATAGTATCATTGGATTCGAGGTAAACAAAATAAATACTTTGTATGAAGAACTGAAAATGTGGGAAAGTTCATCTTCTTAATAATTCCCTGCCAAATTCAGCAAGAAAAAAATACAATGGGCCTATAAAATGCAAAGGTAAACTTAAGGTTTATCTTTAAGACGTTATAAATATTGGAAGTGATTAGAATATAGAGAATGATTTAGAAAGTCTCCAATTCCCAAAGTTTTGCTTAGGTAGACATTTTACAAAATCCCTTGAAATTTGTTTCACTTCCCAAAATGGATTTAACAGTGACTCCTTTTCTTTAGTTTCTGCCAGGACTTAATGGAATCTCTCTGTTATCTCTAAATGGAAATATACTTAAAGACACTAATTCTGTAAAATGTTTCTGTTAAATGAAACACTTAACCAGTACAATTACTCAGGATTCTATTGCTGAATCTGACTATCTCCTTAATGCGTGAAGTTATTACTTACCTAGCTCCAAATGCTGGCAGCAGCACAGCTTTCTGAATTTTACCACCATACAATGAAATACATTGAAATGTATTTCAAATGATTTGAAACAATAATTGGAGATATGGAGATGGCGCTACCCATTAGGATACCGCTTAGTGTTCAAGTATTCTACATATGTATGAATGAAATGTCCAGATCCCCCCCTCCACCCCAGGATATATGGATAGTTAACTCCTTAGTGGTGAAATAATACTGCTGCTCATCTCAAATCAGTAGCGCATTTCTTAATCATCCCTAAAAGTTCTGCATGTTTTCAGAGTTTCTGAGTTTTCAGAAACATAGTTAACATTCTGAAAAAAAAAAAAAAAATGTAAATATCAGATTCAGTTTTGTAAAACACAATTTAAAGGATCCAAATCTTACACATCAATGTATGCAGATAAGATATTTAGGGGCAAAATGAACCTAGCGCTCATCTCTGGCCCAGCAAAGCTCATGAAAAGATTTAGTTTTGATTCTTTAAATTAGATGGAATTCTGAAGGAAAATGTGCTCTCATTGGCAAATAGAAACATTATTCAAAAGCATGTGAGTGACAAGTTCCACACAATAGTCAGGAAAACAGATAGTTGCCCTTTGTGTTTCAGACTGAAACCACTTCACTAAGATGAGAATTTCCTACTAAAATACAAGTTCTCCTGCCAATAAGCCTGGGTCTAGAGGATTTTCCAAGGTTATCATTTCATTCCAGCAAAAATATTATCCACTTCTATTAGGTAGACATTGAAGGTGATTGTTGTATTTTTGGATTAAGCTATATTAAAATGGAAGCAGCAGCTGAATGGGTTAGGTTTAGAATAAGCCAATATTAGAAAGGTAAGCCAAAGGGGTCATTTTCATTCTGTGGAGTTATATATAGGAGGGAGAGCTCCCAATCCACTTTTTAAATTCTTTTCTCAAAGTCACTTCCTCTTTTGCAAGCCCCTATTTTCTTAATTAGCAAGAGTAAGAATATCTTGTGAGAAACATTAAAATAAAATCAGGCAAATTGGAAAACTTAAAATATGTATGAGTGCACATGTGAGTGTGAATCTGTGTGTTTTTAATAAATATACTCTTTAGTCTTTAATTGTAGATCTTGATCTTTGTTGAAAATAGTGTTTTCAAAAACATATTCACATATTGAAACAATAACTCCAAGAAGAGATTTCTTATCCCCAAGCAAAATTGTTAGTTACTTCCATATGTGAGATAAAATAGTTGACAATGTAAATTAGTTGTGTAGCTGTTTAAAGCAAATTCCCATCTTACTCAATTCTATTTAAAGTACTTAATTTGTAATTAAACTTGGTGATCCTCTGGCAATATGACACATAAACCAATAATTTTGTGTTGCATTTTCTGTATAAATTGTCCTTTTAAACTATACTGTGGCTAAGTAAATTGCACTATTGTACATGCAAAGCAGCTTTTTTTTAGGTTATTCAATAAATTACTTGGACTGTAGTTCAATGCAATAATATTTTTTTCAATAAAAGCTTAATGATATAGGAGTGTTAGTCATGTATTTCTAACAAAAGCATACCAAAATATAAGAACAAAATCAAATGCAAGATGGTGTGGAAATATTCTGTATTTTACACTGCTGAATTAAAATGCATTCGTCATTTTATTTATTACTGTATGTATTTATATTATATATTTAAAGCTGGGATTTCTTAGACTATTTCTTAAAATTTTAGTGTTATTAAACTAAGCTGTTTCCTCAAACTGAAAATAAATATAACTTTAAAAATTCTATAGATGTATTCTTTGTTGAAACCTATCATATATATAAATACTATACAATCTGTTTCTTTTATTTGCTTTTAAAATGTGAACTAATGCTTTGCAATGTTCTAACAAAGCTTCATAAATAGTCTCAGGAATGTGTTCTCTAACTGGTAATATAATATAATATGGTAGCATTCTATACATTTATTATAACTTTCATGTGAACTCTAGAGATACTTTAATTAAAAGAAACCCCAATAAGCTGTTAGTCTCAATAGGACTTAACTCACTAGGAAATCTCTTTAATCAAGCATGACCAATGTCGTGGGAAAATGACATTTCATACAACTCCCACTTATCTTTACTTTCTTAATCGTTGCACCCCATGTTTAATAAACCCTCATCTGCTGGATGCTACTCTGATATTTGTGCAAAATATCAGAACAGGCATTGTTAGAAATAAGCACTAGATACTCTCTTGTTCTTGAATTACATCTACCCTTATCCTTCCCTATACCCTTCAATAAGCTTTAACCAAATGCTAAATCTCCTTACTTTTGTGTTTTAATTGAATGAGGTGTCACTACCTGTGCATTTTAATGGAGGAGAACTTTGCAATGCACCCTAAACTAGTGGTAGAGTTTGAGTTTTCAGTAGATAAATGTTTCAGATGTCAGTCACCTGCCTCCCTACACTTCCAGCCTAGATTCCCTACTTTTATGCTAGATCATTGATCAGAATTCTGCTTTGTAATAAAGTATCTTTTCACACAATACGTACACACCCACACACAACTACATGCACACATGTGCCTACCTACATTGTTGGTGGAGTCATGATAGAAACTCTCCTTTCTTAATCAAATTGTCACCATTTATTGAGTACCTAATATATTAGAGCCAAATACTGTTTATGTCCTCCCCACTAGCTATATTCCTGGATTCCCCCGAGGAGGAAAATAAGTTTCTCCTGAAAATGAAAGTAGATGGTATTAATAATTACACTGAGACAAAGGAGCAAATGGTAATCTATGGTCTCTATACTCAGAGCCTGCTCTTCATAATGTGTGAGCCTTCTGCCTTTGTTCACTCTCTGTGTCATTTTTTGGTCCATCATAAAAATTTTTATACCAATAGAAAATGACTGTCACATACTCTTTTTCTTTTTTCTTTTTTCTTTTTTTTTTTTTTAACAGACAGGACCTCTGTCACCCAGGCTGGAGTGCAGTGGCACCATCATAGTTCACTGCAGCCTCAAATTCCTGGGTTCAAGCAATCCTCCTGCCTCATTCTGCAGAGTAACTGGGGCTACAGGCACATGCCACCACACTCTGGCTAATTTTTTAAAATTTTTTCTTGAGACAGGGGTCTCACTGTGTTGCTCAGGCTGGCTGCAAACTCCTGGCCTAAATTACACTCTGAGCTCTTCATCCCACAGTGCTGGGATTACAGGTGTGAGCCACTGTGCCCAACCCATCACATATTCTTGAGGTTTTTTTCTTTTACTACCTTTACTGGTAGATTTGAGTCATTTCCCAAATGCCAATCTATTAATACTTTGAATTCTAGGGAGAAAGTGTAGCAGAACTTTGTAAAGGTGCTTAACAATAAATAAATAAGTGAAAACCACTCAGCAGACTGGCACACTCAAGAGAATACTATACTTTATAAAGAATCATCAGTCAAACACCTTACAAATTAAACATTTTCTTTATATTCTGTTTATCAGAGAGATATTTCAAAGACACAGGATTTCAGTTATTTGGGATATAGCATGACATGTTCAGAAGAGGAAGCAAACTCTGATATCTCTTCATGGAATTGCTTCATTCATTATCAGGACATTTTAACAGATGCTTTTGTCTTTTGTTATATTTTATTCATAGTTTGTGGTCAAAAAATATTTCTTCCATATTTCTAAGACTTAAAGAGAGTAAAGAAAATATATTCTAAAAATAGACAATTAGGAAATAACTGGGATGTAACTCTCTGTTCTTTAAACCCCTAACTCCCCAATAGTTTTCAGGAATTGTATTATTCTGTTTCACACTGCTATAAAGATCTACCTGAGACCGGGTCATTTACAAAGAAAAGATGTTTACAGATATATACAGTTCCATAGGCTGTACAGGAAGCATGGCTTGGGAAACCTCAGGAAAATTACAATCATGGTGGAAGGGTGAAGGGGAAGCAAGCATGTCTGCCACACGGTGGAAGGAGAGGGAGCAAAATGGGAAGTACTACACACTTTTAAATAACCAGAACTCATGATAACTCACCATGATGAGAACAGCAAGGGGGAAATCCATCCCCCATGATTCAATCACCTCTCACCAGGTCCCTCACCCAACACTGGGAATTACAATTTCACATGAGATTTGGGTGAGGTCACAGATCCAAACCATATCATTCTGTCCTGGCCCCTTCCAAATCTCATGCACTTCTCACATTTTAGAATACAATCTTGCCTTCCCAAAAGTCCGCCAAAGTCTTAACTCATTTCAGCATGAACTCAAAAGTCTAAGTTCAAAGTCTCATCGGAGACAAGGCAAGTCCCTCCCACCTATGAGCCTGAAAAATCAAAAATAAGTTAGTTACTTCCACTATACAATGAAAGTATAGGCATTGGGTAAGTAGCCTCATTCCAAAAGGGAGAAATTGGCCAATACAAAGGGGTTACAGGCCACATTCAAGTCCAAAACCCAGCAGGGCAGTCATTAAATCTCAAAGCTTTGAAATAATCTTCCTTGATTTCATGTCTTACATTCAGGCCACACTGACACAAGGAGTGGGTTCCTGAGACTGTGGGTAGCTCTGCCCCTGTGGCTGCTTTCACAGGCTGGCATTGAGTGCCTGCAGCTTTTCCAGGTACACAGTGCAGGCTGTAGTTGGATCTACATTTCAGGGGTCTGGAGGATGGTGGCCCTCTTCTCACAGCTTAATAAGGCAGTGCCCTAATGGTGACTCTGTATGGGAGCTCCAATCCCACATTTCCCCTTCACACTGCCCTAGTAGAGGTTCTCCATGAGGGCTCCATCCCTGCAGCAAACTTCTGCATGGACATCCAGGCATTTCCATACATCTTTTGAAATCTAGGTGGAGGATCCCAAACCTCAATATTTGCCTTCTAGCTACCTGCAGCCTCAATGCCATGTGGATGCCACCAAGGCTTGGGGCTTGCACACTCTGAAGCAATGGCCCAATCTGCACCTTGACCCCTTTTAGCCATAGCTGAAGCTGGAATGGTTGGGATGCCAGGTTCCATGTCCTGAGGCTGCACAGAGCAATGGTGCCCTGGGCCTGCCCCCTGAAACCATTTTTTCCCTTCTAAGCCTCCAGGGGCTACCACAAAGGTCTCTGAAATGCCCTGGCAGCATTTTCCCCATTGTCTTGACTATTAACATTAGGCTCTTCTTCACTTATGCAATTTTATGCAGCCTAGTATTTCTCCCCAGTATATGGGTTTTCTTTTTTACTGCATGATCAGGCTGGAAATTTTCCAAACATTTATGCTCTGCTTCTGTTTCAAACGTAAGTTTCAATTTCAGGTCATTTCTTTGCTTATGCAAATAAGCATAGAATTTTGAAGCAGCCAGGCCACATCTTGAACATTTTGTTGCTTAGAAATTTCTTCTGCCTAAATGATACCCTAAATCATTACTCTCAAAGTGACCTTTACTCCAGTTCTCAATAAGTTCACCATCTCCATCTAAGACCTCCTTATTCCAGACCTCATTCCAGACTATCTGCATTTTGATCAAACCACTCAACAAGTCTCTAGGAAATTCCAAACTTTCCCTCATATTCCTGTATTTTTCTGAGCCCTCCAAACTGTTTCAACCTCTGCCCACTACCCAATTCCAAAGTCACTTCCATATTTTCGGTATTTTATAGCAATGCCCCACTTCTCCGGTACAAATTTTTTGTATTAGTTCCTTCTCACATGCTATTAAAAAACTACCTGATACTAGGTAATTTATAAATAAAAGAGGTTTAATAGACTCACAGTTCCACAGGCTGTACAGCAGGCATGGCTCGAGAGGCCTCAGGAAACTTATAATTGTAGCAGAAGGGTGAAGGGGAAGCAAGATCATCTTTACACGGCAGCAGGGGAGAGAGTGTGCAAAGAAGGAACTGCTACTCACTTTTAAACAACCAGATCATGAGAACCTGCTCACTATCATGAGAACAGAAAGGGGGGAAATCTGCCCCCATAATCCAATCACCTCTTACCAGGTCCCTCAGCCAACACTGGGTATTACAATTCAACATGAGATTTGGGTGGGGACAGAGAACCAAACCATATTAAAGATTTTTCAATGTTGACTAAAATAAAGATAAAATTAAATGATCTGTGAAAATGTGATGAATCTAGTTAACTTGAATATTTTTTCTTCTGGACATTTGTCCTTATCTGTATGTGATAACATTGACTACCAATTCTCAATTTAGCACAAGGAGCATATATCATTAAGGTAAAGCTAAAATTTCCTTTAGTTTGCCTAATTATAATATCAATATAAATATACAAATAATTTTAGAATTATATAAATTTCACAGTGACAATCAACTTCCATAGTTCTAATCCAAAGTCAATAATGTTTGCAGAACTGAAGCTTTCATATGCTAAATAGAACGTTTGGCATAGTTCAGTTTCAGGAATTGGGTTCATATACATTGTATTTAAAGTACTTAGAATATGAAATGAATATATATATCATTGCAATCAACCAGGAATTTTATGAGAAAAGTTCATTTCAGACCCCATCATACACTATTTATTCTCAAGAAAATTTATCAGTCTTCCTAATTTGAAGCAATTTATTCATTTGACTCTAGTATTCTGTGTACTTTGATTTTCCTCAAGTCTAACTCATTCCTTCTTTGCAGCCTTTTTTTCCTCCAGAGTTTCTGTATGCTACCAGACTCTAAAAGGTGGAGTGACCCAGGATTTTACTCTTAGAAATTTTCTTACTTCTATTGTACACATTATATGATTTTATTCAGCATCAAGCATTTAAGAACCATTTACACACTGATAATTCTCAACTTTGTATCTTCAGGTATGATTTTCCCTTGACCTCTACACTGTATTCAACAGCTTAGTCAAAACTTGCATAGAATATCTGTTAGTCATCAGAAAGTTAATGTCCTAAAAGGAAGTCTTGGTTTGCTTCCACAAATCCGCATCTTCCCCAGTACTCTATATCTCAATAAAGATCTCTATCAGTCCCCCAGTTTCTCAAGCTAAATTTTTGAGCATCCTCTTTGATTACTTTCTCATATCTCCCTTTCTTATCACCAATTAACCATCAGGTTCTACGAGTTCTACCTTCACAATATATCCAAACAGACCTCTTCTCATCATCTCTGTTGCTGCCATCATAATACATTCCGTCATCTTCTTTTACCTGAATACAGAAGTAACCTCCTAACTGGCATTTCTGCATTTCATGTACTTACAGACTAATCTACAGAGAGGAGACAGAGTGCTATCCTAAATACAGAAATATCGAATAGTTTCCAGCTATTTTTAGAACAAAAACCAATGTTCTTTCCACAACCTTTAAGAGCCAGTTTCATCTGGCTTCTGACAATCTCTATAACTTTATCTTCTTCATTCTTTCTTGCTCACTCCGATTTTGCTGCTTCTCAAACAAATCAAGCATCTGCCATACAAAGCCTTTGCATTTGCCATTTTTTTCTGATTAGAATGCTCTTTCCTAGGTATTCTGATGATTCCTTTTCTCTTTCACTCAAGTGTTTTTCAAATGTCTACTCCTCAGGGAGGTCATACTTAACCACTGAATCTAGAAGATACCTACTTAAATATGGAAGGTTATACAATTAACCTTGAATTATTTTATAAAAAATTAATAATCTACTGTTATACACACTAATATTTATAGTTGCATTTGCATTTGTATATTTCTGAAGTCCATCTTAGAAATAAACATTTTGTGAGGAGGAAATTTGTGAGAGGAGAATTTTTTTCCTCTTTTGTTCAATGCTATATTTCAATTTCCTAGAATTATACTGGAAACACAGAAGACACCCTGTAAATATTTGTGGAGTAAAACAATAAATGAATGAATTGAAGAAGACTTTCAGCTTATTGGTTGACTTGATGCAATGATCTTTTACCGAGTGTCAGTGTGCAAAGTTTGATGCAATTTATTAAACAGATTATAATTTGGGAATCAAAGCCTATAATTTCATCCAAAGAGTAGAAGTAAAAAAAAAAAAAAAACTTGTTGAAATTGATAAAATATTTGTTGAAGTGTTGTTTAGTTGTTATTTTAACTTTTAGAATATCCTTAGGACATAATGTATTATTTCCTTGAAGATGTAAACTGTACATGGATATATAAAATATTAATATATATTTTAATTATTGCATTGATTAGCACAAATATGTATCATATAACCTCTTTCAGTTGAGGGATTGTCTTCAATCCCTATAGTCAGAGGCAGTATAATCAATATTGTTTGGGTACATATATCTACTCCTCCATATGTAATGTTCCCACTGCTATTTACAGTTGGTAGGACACGTTGGAAATTCTATGGAGAGTGAATCCCTTAACCATTTAACTAACATGCATTAGGTAGCTACTACATGCAAGGCACAAACATAGCAGTACATAAACTATCTAACCATTTTAGTGAAGGTGGAAGAAAAAGAACAAAATAAATAAGCAAAATATGTGATCAAAAATAGTAAGTGCTGAAGAAGTTAATGGCAGTCTACACATAATGGAAGAGCCTATATTTGTACCAAAATGTTTTATTATGAAATCTATGCTTATTCTTCTACATGAAATGGTATAAGATAGCGATGGCTATCTGGGCAATGATGAATGTTTGTTTGGTTGCTCCACTAAAGAAGAATGGTGAGTTTAAAGAAATTCATCTATTTTGAATAGCCGGTAGAGAATATTTATAAAATTTACCCTAATGTTGGCCATGTTAAGCCTATTTTGACTTTGAGCCTGGAATTCTGTAATTGCACTGCTTCAAAATGTGTTGCTGTTGAATAATTTAAAATGCAACTTAGGCTTGTAGGAGAGACGATGGCATATTTACAAAGATATGAACGCAATATTGTAGTCATCAGTAATTAATGCATGTTCAAAAAAGGAAAAATAAACTTGATTTTAGAGAATGACAGGTGTAGTAGTCTTCTGAGTTCTCTGTTTTAGGAAAGCAGTTAGGTGTGAGGAAAACCTTTAGCTTTTGGCAAAATCTACAGGGAAATTCCATTTCATCAAGAGGATAGGCTCCCCAGGGTTTGCTGCCGTTGTCTAACTAGTGGCTGTATTTATGAAAGTGTGACTGTTTCATGTCTCTTTGATGTGAAGCCATTTCCTTCAATCACGCAATCAATAATTATTTACTGGGCTTTTTGTTTTCTGTTATCCTAGTTATTTCTCCCCTCCCCCACACCCACTGACTTAAACAATAGCACAATTCCTTTTTTCTCTGTCTAGGAGCAGAATGAAAACTGTAAAATCATCCCATATGAAAATCGAAACTACATGAGAAATGTTACTTCTTGATTTCAGATTATCTTTCAAATGATAAATAAATTAATTAGCAGTTAATGAGGCTATCAAATGAAGCTTTTTGGATTGTTGTTACACAGAAAAATGTATCTTTGGGGATGATATCAAGTGTTTCTCCTTGGAAAGCCAGCACTGAATTGCAGCACTGCCTGGCCTTGGTTTCTTACTTCAAATTGAGCTGTCCTATTCTTGATGGCAGCATGGGGTTGGTTGTCACCACTTATATAGATGTTTCAGTGCTTCAGGCTGATTTCTGCCATGTGCTTGAAGCATTACACTGACCCTCGTGGGCACATCTGTTCTCCTTCTGCTCCTTAGATATTCTGCCCTCATCAATTTTTCTCACATGCCAATCCTATTGGAATTGAGTTTTCACAATCATTATGACAAATATGAAGAAGCAAATACATCCTGAACCCTGACCAGTGAGAATTTTATTCTGCCTACTAAGGTTGCATAGGTGGTAGTTGCACTAGCATTTAGTTACCAGCTGTGACAAGGAGACAAATTCTTATAAATTGAAAGTGTTTGTGACCACAGAGTTACTTTGTCAACTTGAGACTTGATATATGATAGTGTTCTATTAGAGAAAATGAGTTCATGTGCCAATTTGAGGGGCATGTCATTAATGAAGATTTCAGAGAGATACGAGCTTAAATATTTTCATAGAGAAGTGAGCTTATCCAAAAGTTTTCAATGTTATTCATGTTTCCTCAGTCAAGATGTACAGACATATCACAGGAAAAACATAGCAATCATAATTTACTAACAGGTTAAAGAGAAATGGTCACAATCTATTTGTCTCATCTACTACCACAAGATTGATAAGCATTAATTGGCTATGCCAGGATTGTCAAGCTCTAGAACAATGGTGTACTTGTGATTTTGCATCCTACTTTTTTTTTTAACTTACCATTATAACATTTTCCTTCTTGCTACATTGTTTCTTAATTAGCATTTTGAATTAGGAAGAAAAGTGCATGGGGTGAATATACTGTAATTTACATAACCATTCCCCGTGTTATTGTTATTTAGACTTTCCCCCAGCTTTTGCAAATATATAGAATGCTTCAATGAACATTTTACAGATGTAGTACTTTTTCTTCTTATCATTACTGAGATATGGTTGGTTCTTGGAAATGGAGATCAAAGCACACATATTAAAGTTTTGTAGCTATTACCAAATTGCTTTCCAATGAGTTTTATCAAAGTCATAAATATAAATATATCAAAAACCATGACAGTAATGTGCTGTAATTCATTCCACTCTTCCTTCTCCTATCATTATCATTATCCTCATCATCATCACTATTATTATTCTATCTATACTATAATTATACCATAATTAAACAGCAATTGAAGATTAAAAAAGACTTTTGTATGTTCTTTTTTCCTTTATAAATTTAAAAAATAGTTACAGTTTCTACTTTTTGAATTATCTGTCAATATCTTTGGGAATCTACATAAAATAAGATTGTGTGTGGGACTTTGTAGCTCTTGTTCTTTAACGGACTACAAATAAGCCTTAATCATTATACTTCACAGTTTTATTCCTAAGCTTGCATACCTACACTTTATACCCCCATCTGAATGTCTAATTGCCTGTCTAGGAATCAAATATCTTCCTTTAGGATCTTGTCTCTTATCATTGTATTACACATATTTCCTTTAGAAAGAAAAAGTTATACTAACAATAACTGCTAACTAGTTCTTTCAAAGATATCAATAATGATAAAAATGCTGTTCGCATATAGTAGAGAATCACAGAATGTTACAATTAGGAGAGACTTTAGAGATCATTTGGGGCCAAGAACAGCAGCTACAATCTTGTAGACACTCTTTGATTTATTGAATGAATGACTGAATCTAATATTGTGCTTTCATTTTAAAAATAATGAATTTTCTAAAGTGTGTCCCAGGAATACAAATGAATTTGCCAATGTAAGCTGGTATTGAATAAAGAAATTTAGTTCTTCACTATAATACTGTGCCATCCAGATTTAGGTTGATGGCAAAAGTAAAGAGCGTTAGTAATAACTTAGATAATGGACCTTAGAACTGAACTACTCAGTTTCAATGCCTCTTTCATCTTCTAGATGTGTGACCTGCAGCAAATCACTTAACCTTCCATAGCCTTAGTTTCTTTATTTAAAGATATATATAATGATAGCACAATCTGTGTAATAAGGAATTTGACTGGAATGTAGCCTCTAAACCCTTGGAATAAGAAATTTGGCTGGCCTATATCCTGAGTTCCTAGAAGGTAGTCTCTAAATTCTAGGACTTCCCTGAGTGATATGTGTGCCTTTGATATTTGTGGTTAGCCTTGATAGTTTATCCTTATGAGGTGACTCATGATCTGCTCCTAGATAGTTTAAAGTAATGAGATGACTCAGGATGGAAGCCGGCCACGCCAGAAAGACAAATCATGTGGTTAGCGGGTTGTGGCTTTGAGCCGGTGATATCGACCCAATCTCCAGGGAGGGGAGAGGAGAAATGGAGGTTGAGTGACATGGGCAAGGATTTAATCAATTGTGCCTATGTAATGAAGCCCTGATATAAACTATGCATACAACATTCTGGTGTGCTTCCTAGGTTGTTAACACTCTGTGTCATGACTCCAGGAAGAGAACAATGGAAGCTGTGCATTTTGAATCCTCTTAGAGGTTGTTCTATGCACCTCTTCTTTTAGCTGGTTCTGATTTGCATCCTTTTTGCTATACTAACATTGTCATCAAATGTATAGTACTTTCATGAGTTCTGTGAGTTGTTTGTTGTGAATTGAGTCTGAAGGGGTAATAGGAATCCCCAGATTTGTTGCCAGTTGGTCAGAAGTGAAGATGGCCTATGGACCCTTGAACTTTCATCTGGTGTCTGAAGTGAAGGTAATCTTGTGAAGGATTGTGTCTTTAACCTTTGAAGCTTATCACAACTCTCAGTAGTTCGTGTAAAAAATTGCAATATCTCATAGAGTTAGGAGAATTAAATAATGCTTAGAATAGTAACCATATATAATAAACACTGTGTGTTAGATATTGTAATTATCATTAAAAGTTCAGGTTTTCTCATGACTGATGAATATAATGTCCATATAATAAGCATTGGTCATTTTTTACTTAGTACTTTTTATTTAACCATTAAAACCGTTCTATAAAATGTTTCTATATGGCTATTTTCCCAATTGTCTGTTTTAAGGAAACATCCATTAAGTGGTAGTTCTGACATTAAAAAAAAAAAAAACAACCTTAAAAGGTCTGTGTTCCTCATAGCAATGTAACATATAGCCTTTCCCACTTATTCTAACCAAAGGCTAAAATCTCATTTTCTAGAAAGAACTATTACATGTATAATCACTTAAAAATGTTTTGGGTGATCTTTTGCTGCCAAAAGAATGGAAAGTTTACTTCTAGATTTCTATATAATCTAAGCTAACTGACTCACTGTACTGAATGTTCAGCTATCTGTCATAGCCAATAGATTCCAGAAATTATAATAGTGCAAACTCAATAAGTGACTATTTTAAAATAAAATTTATTAAAATGTGTTTGTAATAGAAGTACTCAATGAGTAAATAAATCCACAAAGCTCTTGAAGCCTGCGGGCTGATAGGAGTTCTTACTCTTCAAATTCTGCCTCCCACTGCTTTCTTGAGTGTCATCTTTAATTCAACTGAACAGAGGTGGGGAAGGAAGTGGGGAGTAAGAGGACATGCAGGAGAGGAATGGGAAAAAAATATAAAACATTTAATATGGTTTAAGCCTAGAAGTCATTTCAGCTCACATTCCATTGACTAGATCTCAGTCAGATGGACACATCTAACTGCAAGGGAGGCTGGGAAATATAGCATGTCTGTGGAAGAAGAGGAGAAAATGTAATACTACTAGTTTAATATTTTGTTCTTAATGTTTCATATGCTTTGCAGCCCTATCAAGTCCATGCAGGAAGTAGTCCGTAACAGTTTAATGCTGATTATTTTATTAACACCCTTTCCTTCAGTGAAATACCCTACTTGCCTATCACAACTAAAAGTCTCCCTTTTTCACAGATATCTCATGCCTAAAATTTCACCATTGAATTTTCATTATAGATATTCACTATATATGTTTTTGGCTTTTTCCCCCCTATTACAATGCAAATTATATCAGGGATAAATGTTATCAGTCATTAATATCTTGGAAAGAATGAGTTCATCAGACACTTTCCTACTGACTCTTGTTAACAGAAAGAGTTTTTCACTGGTGGGAGTGGGCAGAAACCGGATGACACAGGTTACAAAGAAAAGTGGGTAAATGCAAAAACTCCATCATGTCCATTTCTCATTGCTCTGTCTAGAGCAAGCCTAGATTCATTCATAAATGCTCTGTCATATGCACAGGGTGCCTTATGTTTTATGAAGGAGAGTGAAACTGTAGTTCTGATTCTGGCAAATTTAAATATTTGTTCCTTCTTCTGAGTGAGTGACAAACAAAGTGTTTAAGATTGTGCTTGCCCTTTTTCTTATCTTTTCTGCTTCTTATCTCAAGCCGCAACACTTGCTTCTGTTTCTCCTTCTCTTGGCCCATATCATGTGATAAAAAAGGATGGGGAAATGATGTTTGCTGATCCTGACAAAATGCAAATGTGTAATTTCAGAATCCCAGGGTTTTCTAAGGGAATGTTGTGCTGTCTAAGAGCATGATCCAAGCCTCTATTTTATAGCAGGTCAGTTATTCAGTATCTGACCCTCACCCCTCTTTCTTCTGACACTTCTTGTCTTTTGGTTTCAAAATATTACTTTAGAAAATTGTAAAATAATAAATACCTAGCGCTGTCCTGTTGCAGAGCAGTTTCTTAAACACTGCACTCATTACTGAATTTTCCATACCGCACCTGCCAGTTCAATAAGAGATAGCCTATTTCATTGTATAATTCCTCATCTTGCAGATTTGCTTCAAAAGTTTACAAAATAGACAAGCACAGGCTTTATAAAAGTCCTTACCTTTAGGTGCTTGGTGATGTTCAATTGACCTATGAAATTACATATTTATAATTGATAAACTGCTTATGGTTATAGTGCTTTCTTTTGTTTTATATTCCTAACAAATGAGCATATATAGTCACCTGAATTCCCTGTCAACAGGAACTTTATTGTTCTTGAAATAAGGAAAGAAAAAAAATCACTGAAATGATCACTTATAATGTCACAACTACACTGTACCCTTTGCAGTATGTGACCTATGCTGGGGGAAGGCATATTCTAGTCAGAATGTTGCCCTGAATCATCATTTTAGAACTGTTATGCCTGGGAACCGATACTACAAGTATGGAGTAAAAATGAAGACCAAGAGAGGAAGGAGAAACAGTAAGAATTAGGTTTCATCTCTGATTTCTAGGAAAGTGGTGCATTGTTATGATGAAATGTAGACATTCCCACAATTTGATCAATAAAACAAAAATTAATAGGATTATGAAATATAATAAAATCAAGGCAAAATGTATAAATCATCCAAGACACTCATTATTATTTAGAGCTTTTGGATGCTTGGAAAACTACTTGACATTTGCTAACTTCCATTAACAAATAAAAGCAATGAACTTTCATATTAAAATTTTCCCCCAAAGAAAGTGTGTACATTTTAAGTGTCTGGGTACATTTTAGTTAATGTGAAAATGTTTCTATCATTTTTATGCATATATTTTACTTTTTTATTTAGAATTCTGTAAACACACACACACAGAGAGTATGGTTTTATTTCATTTTGTTTTGTTTTCATATAGGCTT
>NW_016803701.1:289052-294981 GCF_001698545.2 Rhinopithecus bieti | reverse complement strand
AACCAGGCATAAAGGTAGGAGAAAAATAGAGATTCATTTTTAAAAAAAAATAGTTTGAACTTTAGTTCAAGTTTTAGATTAGTGGAGAGACTATTTTGAAGTTGTTTCTGGCTTTTTAGTCCAGTACTTTTACAAACATGTAATTTTGCTTTCTCTTCATTCTGGTTCATTTGAGTATTATTTTTAAAAGAATAACTTTGGACAAAATAAAACCTGCAGCAGGTCACATAAGTTAGCATACTATGCTAATAGCTGATATTCAAGTTAAAAGATATATATTCAGGTCAAGTCCTTACTGATTTTAAGACTGAGTGACCTGGCCAGGTAGACATTTGTCCTCACAAAAGTGTCCCTTCAGTATCTCTAGGGACCAACGAGACTGCAGGTGCTATAGGAAGCTATAAATAATAATGAGTGTCTCAGATGATTTATACACAATATGACTAAAATAAATTAAGAGGTGATAGTTGAAAATTCTAATTTTTTTTTGACCTCCACATTTATATCTTAGAAAGTATGCCTCCTAACAGGCAGTGCTATTAAGTAAAGAACAAAACCTTTAAACTGATACTGTCTAATTTCAGATTCCAGCTCCATCCTTTACCAGCTATGGATACTTGGGAAACTACTAGACCTTTGTTAACTTCCATTTCCTCATCTAAATGAAAGTAATAAGCATAGTTTCTACCTTAGGAGGTTGTAGTTAGCATTTTGTAAAAGTGTTTGGTACATACAGAGGTGTAGTCGTATTGGCTAATGGATTGATTAAGCAGCATACCAATTTAAAAGCATATTTTAAAGCATTTCCTTCAATTAAAAGCAATATAAGCCAAGATAATAAAATGGGAAGGAAAACCTATAGTTTGGATTTTCAAAAGGAAAAGCCATGCCCCTCACTGCCACCTTAGATAGATTCACTCACTCATTTGTTTCCTGTCTTTTGGCTTAGTCTATGGACTTTAGCGTAAGGTAAGAACAGAACTCCTGCTTTCCTGAACTGCCCTGAGTAACCAGGCCTTAAACACACATGCTTCTTCATACTGCACACTGCTATGAATATATAAAACAGCATCCTGATATATCCTGGAGATTTAGCCTTTATTATTTTGCAGAAAATCTCTAATTGGGCAACTTACTATCCAAATTATTAATATCTGCAAGGATCATAAAATCTTATTATTAAAAATTATTTTCTTGATTTCTGTCTTTCCACCTGTGCTTGTCACCTGAGAAGCAGATGCCAGATTGGTAATTAGATGTATAAACGATTTCTTAGAGAAAACATCTGTGAGGAATATCACCAGGAGGGAGTTAGAAGGGATCAGGAGAATTGTCAAAGATGTAGGTATAATTCCTGTGAAAGACGGAAAAAGGCAAGGAAAGTTGTGTAGGAGAAGTTGTGCAACTCTGAGACTGTTTCAGCAAAGCTAATGGGGAGCACTTGAGCCAAAGCCATTCATTATTGGAATCTTATATTTCCTAAAATAAGGCCTCGCCTAGATTCCCTGTTGTATTTAATCATTGGCTATGAGCACCTGGTGGGAGGCATGACCTCTCATCAAACATATCCCTGGATTTCCTAGCACATCAGCTGGGCCCATCTTTCAATTATGCTCCCTTCAATGGGAGATAGAGAATATTTAATGCCACCAAACCACCTGATGCTTGAGTCTCTTCTACACTATCTCCTTTCTGCAATGCTAGAGTTCCATTACCCCCTCTACTGAGGTGTCAGTTTAGCATTTACCCTTTGTTCCCTCCCTCTGCCTTTTAATCTATCTCATATGATACCCAGATCATCCCTTATGCTGTTGAATGTACCACAATAAATTCCAAAGAAAACAGCAATGTTTAAATTTTTTTTTGTTTAGAATTAGCTATTAGTCAAGAGATACAGAACATAAATAATAATTCCCAGAGTAAGCAGTCTCCAGTTGTTATTAATCTTTGCCAAGACTGATAAATGATTGACTAATTACATGAAATATTATAGACTCAGAAAAACAGAGCAGAATGTTAAAACAGGGTGTAAGCAACGGTCCCATTAATATTGTGTTTTATTCACTGATGCTGCTTGTGATCTGATTGTAAAAACAAATCAGCATTTATATATTCCAAAGTTTCTCCAAACCTATAAAATACCATTTAGTTTTATATTTTACTCATTAGTGTTTATAGTGTAAATAATTATTTAAAATGATAATCAATGATAATAAAGTCATTTTCAAAACAAATTTACAGCAAAGGGTATTAGACATTATAAATCAGTGACAATAATCAATTTACCATGCTTCCAAATATACATAGACTAAACTTTTCTCATGAACATTTCAAAACATTCAAATTTGGTATAGTTTTGTAACAAGTTATAATAATTTATGAAAAGGACCATTGGTAGTCAGCCACTGTCTACAGAAACAAAGAGAGAAACTCAGAGCTAAGTTTAGAGTGCTATGCAGTTAGTTTTATTAATTCCATTTGCCTAAACAAGGTAAAGATTTGCCTTTTTTTTTTTTTCTAGAGTGTTTTAGTCAGTTCATGCTGCTATAACAAAATACTATACACTGGGTAGCTTAAACAACAGAAATTTATTTCTTACCATTCTAGAGGCCGAGAAGTTCAAGATCAAAGTTCCAGAAAAGTAGGTTTTATTCTGAGATCTCTTCTCTTGGCTTGTAGGCAGTCACTACTATCTCACTGCTCAAATGACCTCTTTGTACACACCCACAGAAAGATAGAGAGAGAACAAACTCTCTGGTGTCTCTCTTTTACAGATGCTACATGAGGCCCCCACCCTCATGACATCATTTAACCCTAATCATCTCCCAAAGTCCCCTCTCCAAATACTATCACATGTGTGATTAGGGCTTCAATATGTGAATGTGGGGGTGGGGGCACACAAACATTCAGTCGATAGCATAGAGGAACTGCCGTAGCCTCAGATGTCAATCTGTAACACAGCACAAATTCACAACATGATCAAATGACAGTATTTCCCAGGTCAATGGGAGGCACACTCTTTTCCCTCTGCAGTTGCTCTTCGCAAATTCTCCCATGGTTCCCCAGGGTTCTTTACAAAGATCAGTTTCTTTCCTCCTTTGTACTGAAAACTATCTGCTGAGAGATGGGGATTTCAAGGATATTCTTCAAAGCCAGTTGATGCAATAGTGACCTCCTGGTCTGTTGGTCTTGATTACTTCCAGGGCCACCATAACCAAATTGGAATCCTGGGTTACTGAGTAAACCATTATAGCTTGACACAAAGCCCTATGTATAGCACAGCTTCCCTGCAGTCCCGGCGTCCTCTTACTGCTGCCATGGTGATGATGTGCATCTCTGCGGATTCTTCCAGGACTCTGTGAGTAACTCTAGTGTCAAACTCAGGCAGCAACGTCCTACAGCAAAAATTACCTGAACCGCAACTATTACAGCTTTCATCCATACAAGTACAGGTGTACACAAGTATGCGTGCGCGTGCACACACATAGAGCTGTTTTCTCAAGAAGATGTCTAGGATGACATCACTGGGCACTTGCAAGGTAGACCCCAAACTACCTCTGCCCTAATACATGGCTGGTATAGAATGTTGAGCACAAGTCCAGACTCTTCCTTCCTTATGGTGAAGCTTACCTCTGAGGTCTTATTTTCTTCTGTATATCTTAGGCTGGTTCCTCCTCTTTAATCCTGTAGATTTCAGTACACTTAAAATTTCAGAGAGAGGCTGGGCACAGTGGGATTAACTCACTGGGCACAGTGAGACTGTAATCCCAGCACTTTGGGAGGACGAGGGGGCGGATCACCTGAGGTCAGGACTTCAAGACCAGCCTGGCCAACATGGCAAAACCCATCTCTACTAAAATACAAAATTAGCCTGGTGTGGTGGCTCACGCTGTAATCCCAGCTGCTCAGGAAGCTGAGGAAGAATTGCAAGGAGAATTGCTTGCACCCAGGAGGTGAAGTCAGCAGTGAGCCAAGATTTGTGCCACTGCACTCCAGCCTGGACGACAGAGTGAGACTTCGTTTCAAACAGAATCTTTTGACAAAGTTTGTCTAATTCCATGTATCAGCCAGAAGTTTCTATTATATTCTTCATAATGAAATGAATACATTCCTTACACCAACTTGATTTAAGACATATCAACATAGAGATAGAGAAATAGATAGATGGATAGATGATGAGAGAGAGAGAGAGAGATGATAGATGTGGGTTCTTACTTTGAAAATTTAATATGATAAAAATCACTGCATTGTATGAACCAAAAAGTAACAATGATAAAGCCCTATTATAGTCCTTGATGCCCTAGAGAAGTAGCTCTGATACCCTGGACGTCTTTGCCCCTGACTCCCACATTACTGCTACATTACAAAGTTGAAATACAAAGAAATAGAAATCATGACACTTCTATTTTGAGATGTGTTTTCCACCAATTTGCTTTGAATTCTTCATTCATAGGGGAAAATTCTAAGCTCACTGAGTCTTAGAATCAATAGGTCTGACTTTTTGGAAAACTTTCTAAGTTAAAGATACCCACAGGCAAGTATCTGAGCTCCAAAGGAATGTACTCTTCTGGCTCAAATATTGCCTTGCAATGCTTCTGCCTAGTGTCTAAGGGAATACTTCCCCTACTCAATACCCAAGCACTGAAATTCTTTCATGGCCCAAAGCCCAAAACGATCCTGAGCAGTATGGGGTCAAGAGCAAGTGGAGATCTGGAGATGAGGCTGATGAAGCACTGCTCTGCAGGAGACCCGGGCATCTTTGCTTTTGTCCTTTGGAGCCTGTCAGGAAGAAGGTTCTAGGTGAAAAACTGTCCTTCAGTACTTGTCACTTAAAATTAAATGTGGCAAATCCCACCAGGCTCTTGTTAAAAAACCTAATGATGCATTTCCATTTTCAGTTTTATTTCTTCTTCCTGAACCATTGGCATTTCTTTAACATCAATCAGGAGGAGGTTGCTGTGAACTTTACCTGTTTGAATTCAGTCAATTCTGAATTTGTTTTCTAGGTAGTCTAATTTTATCATTAAAAAAACCTCAGCTCTGAAATTAAAGTTAGGTTATATCGGGTTTCTTGGGAATCTGAAATGTATGCCATATTGGCCTCCTTAAGCTTTATTTCTTAATATGAAAATAAAATCTCACATTTTAAACTTTAAGAAGAGAGAGTGCACAGGCCTTGGGAATTCAACAGCATCTAGCCACAGCAGCAATACTTGTAGCAGCAAATTTGTAGATGCAATGGCATGAAATTTCAACTGCTTATTACTCTCATTAATCTTTACTGTTACTTTTGCTGTCTTTGTGCCTCTGACTGTCTTGTTGTCCTCACTGGAGTAGTGCCAAGCTAGCACCCATTTTCAAAGCTAACATGTTGGCCTCATTTCCTAAACTGTAGGCCTCTCCAGGATAGAGGCCACATCCTCTTGTTTACAGCTCTGTAGCACCTAGCATAGTTCCTGGGACTTTGTAGGTGATCCATAAGTATTTAATTTTTAAAAACGAATTTTAAAAGACTTGCCAACCTTGCATTTAAACTGCTTCCTGGAGGCAACAATGCAGAATTCCCCGTCCAGGTGTCAGCATTTACCTGTGACTAATCTGATAACAGTGTGCTGGCCACGCCTCGGCCTTCTGCCTGGGTCGGGTACGGTTGGAGTAGGGGGACCTGTGAAATCTTGGACTCCTCATGACATGCTGCAACTGGGTATTTGAGGGGTGTAGGCATAGATGTCCTCCTTTTGATCTCCAAATGGAGAAGTATACAGCTTGTTATATTGTAATTAGGGATCTGATGTGATCTGCCCACCATTAGGATGAAGGTATAGCACATGTAAATAGAATTCAGAGTCATTTTGAGTAATGTTAAGTATTTATGTTGCTGTGAACACTTAACATTTCTGAGCTTTAGCTTCTTTTTTTTTTTTTTTTT
>NW_016803701.1:283948-288720 GCF_001698545.2 Rhinopithecus bieti | reverse complement strand
TTTTTTTTTTTTTTTTTGAGCTTTAGCTTCTTATCTGCAAAATGAGTACACTAATATCTTCTTTTCTCTGGATTTTTATGTATCTGATGTGAAATAATACAGAAAAGCTTTGCAGATCATAAAATCCTATTCAAATATAAGATATCAGTATTACTATCTTATCTATAGCAAGTCTATGAGTGGTAAGGCATCTGAAATTTTCCATCAGAGACTTCAGCAAAGCAGGTAACTATGTATAAATTATGCAAGAATTTGGATAATTTTGTAGTAAATTTGGAAATAAATGCAAACTCCACCAGTTGCAGAACAGGAGCACATGTTAGCATTTGGGTTACATGTTGAAGTGCAAGTGAAATAAGTACTCCCAGAAAATGAGGCAATGATGGAGACCAATATCTCAACTACCCGATTCCAGTTAAAATACCAATAACTTTTTTCAAAGAGAAACTTCTGCCATCAAAACCACAACTGCTTACCACAGGATGATATGACTTAGTAAGACCATAAAATAAGAGCTGATGTTTTGTCTTTACATGTAATGAAAAATGACAGAATTGCAATGGGGACAGCCCTAGGAATCACACCCCTCCAAAATATTCAGGAGCCCCAAATAATCAGGGATGCCACTAAAAACAGGAAATGTCCTCATATAAAAGATGCAACAGCCCCTGTGGCATCCTGAGACTCACCGATGCCCAGACGAATCCTTCCCTCATCCAGGGTCAGGCTTGCAGCAACTGCAATCAAGCCTTCTCACAACTATCCCCCACTTCCCTCTACTTCTTGCCTTCAGCAAGTGTTCAACCTGTCCCCTAACCATATGAATTGTTTTCCATGAGGATTTCTTATACTTAGATCTCTATACATAAAGATCAAGAAATTATACTTTGTAACAAAGCATACTCTGCATTCTCAAGCTGAGGTAGTTAATAGAAAACAGTATTGAAATACACATGCCATATGAAGTATCTCAATTGTATTGAGAAAGGGTAATATCATAAACTGTTTAGTCATAAAGAGACTTAGCTTTTCAGGTCAAGTGCTGTGTAGTTTTTTGTTTTGTTTTGTTTTGTTTTTTGGATATTTCTCTACTTAAAATGACAGTGGAATTACACTAACTCATCAAGACAGAAACCTAGAAATAAAGCACAAAGCTCCATAACTTTGTTGGAAGTTATCTTTCTGCACACTAAACAAATTATCCAAATGTGTCGTTCTTTGATTACAAAATCATTTTTCCTAAGTCAATTTTCTCTGAGTGTTAAGATGTATATCCAACAGGAGTATCAATAAAGCGCCTAAGAATCTAGGGTTCTAGGGTATTTATATGTGATTAGATTTCTCTTCTTCTGTGGCCTTCCTGAGCTAAAATATAGTTCAGGAGAGCTGTCCTTGTTTCTGACCCAAAATTTTATTGCATTGTCAAAGATTAGCTCAGCTTTTCCGTTAGCCAACAATCTGCAGCTCTTCAAGAGTGCAACTCTCCCTAGGATTTTTTTCACAGCATCTGAATGCAGGTTTACATTCACTCTGGCTCTTCCTTTTTCATTATTCAGACATTCTCAAACTCTTAATTGTTTTTCTTTTTTTTTTGCCAAATGAATGAATGAACAGGTAATAAAGAGAATTACAATGAGACATGAAATCACATTCTTAAATATCTTTATCATCTAAAACAAAGACAGCAGTCTACCACTTGTTTTGCTCACCATTATATCTCTGGAAAATATTAAAGACTTTGGCACATAGGGAGCCCTCATTATTTATCAAATAAATAAATGAATGGTATAAGAAAATGGCACATGCTTAGGAAAAGGAAACACTCCACCTCTTGTGATCATTTACTGCCCTTATCATGGAACCATGAGTCACACTTTGGGTGAACTCTCTTCAGTTAAGACCTCCAAGCACATCTGGGAAAAATTACAATCTAACATTACCTTATTTTATTTATTCCAAAATAAAGTGACAGAAATAGGTTACATGTACTTAAATACACAAGAAGCAACACATTATAAACAGCATGTGACTATTAAGGATCTTGATATACCATCTTTCCGTAAATGCAATCCTTACCATTCATAGGCTCTGGAAAATCATAGCAATGATAAGATTTTTTACTTCGATCATACTCACTGATTAGCTCTGCTCTGCTGCATCCTCTACTTCCAGAATGCAGGTTTGACATGCCTTCACCTGCTTGTTCTGCTTAGTGCACTCTCTCAAGTGAGCCATGGGCACGATCTTAACATTGGAAGAATCATGGAAGAGTCCACATTCTTATTACTTCTTCAGTGCTATACTATTTTCTTTTGGAGTGGGAGGGACTTTCATTTAAGATCACTAATCTGAGGATCCTGACACAGAATTCTGTCCAAACACTTGCTAGAGGCACTGTATGATTTTTTCTGATTGATATCGGGTTCCATTGAATTGTAAAAACAGGGAGAACTTCCCAGTGCAGGAGACAGGCATCATTGTACGATAATGGAAGATGCTCATGAGTAAAATCTTTAGAGGAAAAACACACACACATTTAGAGAAGGGTGAGAAATATCTTTCAGTTGGAAGTTGGGGTATTCTGTGAAAGAAGAATTGATGTCTGAACAGATAGGCTTGGGTGAGAATGGTTGAGAACAATCTGCTTTTTTTTTTTTTTAATTTTATGTAGTAAAGTCATCCCATATCAGTGTCTTTGCTGTTTCTTCTTTTTGAAATGGTATTTATCTACATTATTGCATGACTGATTTTTTTTACAATTTCAGATACTACTCAAATGTTCTCTGCTCAGAGATACTTCCTTGACTATCTATTTAAATTACTTCCTATGTCATTATAAAACATTAGCCTATCTTATAGTCTTCATAGGACTAACAGTATTTTTTTCTTAATGGTTGCTGTCTTTCTATGCCGTAACATATACACTCTTTCCATTCACCTCCTTTTTTTCTCACTGCTAGATCCGCAGCACCTACAGTAGTTCTTGGCCAAGAGTAACTGTGTGACCACCTTACTGATACAAGTAAAGGGCTTGTAACGCCAAGGCGTTTCTGGTGGGCAAAATGGATCTACTGGAAATTTTTCAGCTATGGGAGAACACAGGTCCAGAATTGGGCCTCAGAGAAATTCTGTTTGTGGCAACATGCAGTCTGGAACTGAAAAGAGAGATCCTGGGTCAGAAAGACTAAAAAGAAGATATTTTAAATATGTGTGTATATCTATATATACATGTAATTTCTGTATGATTTTGCTGATATTGCTTTATTTTTTTATTTGTACAATATATTAGCTGTTTAAACTATAAACCTGTTTTAAGCTGAAGAAAATGTATTCTTTAAGACCTGTTAAGCATGACAGATTATATATATTTCCCAACTTGGCTATTAGTATTGTTCGTTGTTGCTTTTTGGTGGCTTAAGGCTATCAGCACATCTCTGTATAAATGAAGACAACTACGAACCAAAGCACCTAAGCATTTTAACCCAGACAATATAAAGAGCCTCATAATTCAGAATTTACTGCAATTATTACAGTTAATAAATAGTAAAGGCTATTTTAAAACTTTGTGTCTTGAGATGGTATGCCCTTGTATTCCAAAAACTTAATAAGGGATAATAATAATGATTAGGATAATGATAATCACATCAAGGTCATGAAAGTATGTTTAAAAAGCTTAAAATGAGATTCCTGCAGAGACGATAAAAAGGGTTCTCTCAGACCAAGTTGAGAATTGAATTTCCACATAGTCCAATTAATTTCACACAGAGGAAAGGAAAAATAAAAACAATTACATGGATCCATGCCATACTCTCAATCCCGTGCAGCAACCACAACAAATCAACAACATAATTATTCAGTACCTGATGTGTTAGATGCTGATGGTCACATACAATTTGCAAATACATGCCACTGGACAAATAGAAAACTAGATATATCAGTGCAAACTGCAACCTCTGGCAAATGTCAGAAAAAAAAATAGTCACATAGTCCTCTGAGCAAGATGATCTTTTTTTTTTTTTAATTCAAGAGTTGGATGCTGTTTTTATTTCTTATGACTTCTCTATATTACTTGCAGTAAAACTTAAGGAAAAAAATGTAATAATGGGTCTCCACATCTTATTTTTATCTGACCTCCCCTTCAATTCTGCAGAGTATATTTAAAAGGCAGATCTGATGGTGCCTCTCCACTACTAATAAACAATTAGTAGCTCTCAACAATCAACTGAACAGGACCAACCTTCTAAACCTTACTTTTAACATTCTCTATTGCTCATGGCTTACTTAATTCTCACTTAATAATGTATCAATACCAACTGTTTATAGTAGAGACAATTGCTTGCCTCTACTCATGCAACCCGAATTATGAAATAAATGAATTGCAATTATTTTCTCCTACTCAGTGGTTCCCATTTTCATTCCCTTAATGCTGTCTTTTAATGAATACTTTTGTTTTAATGTAAACCAACTTATCGATCTTTCCTTTGTGGTTAGTGGGGGATGTGTTGTGTGTGTGTGTGTGTGTGTGTGTGTGTGTGTGTTTTCTTCTGAATACTTCTAATATTTTCTCTGTTTTCTGCTTTAGCTGTTTTCCTATAGTGTGCCTAGATCTTTTACTTTGAATTTATTCTGCTTGGATTTCATAAGACTTCTTGAATATGTGCCTCAATGCCTTTTAATTATTTTGAAAATGATTGGTCAATACTACATAAAATCTTGCTTCTCCTGATTCTGCTCTTTTCTTCTCTTTTGGAATGTTTTATATATATATATAT
>NW_016803701.1:276817-280287 GCF_001698545.2 Rhinopithecus bieti | reverse complement strand
AATATTTTCTCTGTTTTCTGCTTTAGCTGTTTTCCTATAGTGTGCCTAGATCTTTTACTTTGAATTTATTCTGCTTGGATTTCATAAGACTTCTTGAATATGTGCCTCAATGCCTTTTAATTATTTTTGAAAATGATTGGTCAATACTACATAAAATCTTGCTTCTCCTGATTCTGCTCTTTTCTTCTCTTTTGGAATGTTTTATATATATATATATATATATATATACATACATACATACACACACACACACACACATACACACACATATATATATACACATATATATACACACACACATACATACATACATATATGTGTGTGTGTGTGTGTGTGTGTATGTATATATGAATTTCTATTCTTATCAGTATTTTCCATAGTTTTATTCTTTAAGCTACAGCCTGAATGTTTTCTGCTGGTCTGTCTTCTAGTTCATTAATTCTAACACTCTTGTCTTGCCATGGTAAACACTTACATTAAGTTGTTGATATCTTAATATCCATTGTTTGATTTTTCTGTTCTAGAATTGGAATTGGAATTTTAAAATAGATTCTATGTCTGTGGTAAAACTATTCAAATGTCACATATTTTCTTGAATATCTTATCATATTCACTTTAAAATCCCAGACAGATTAATACCAAAAACTGGGCTATTTATATGTTTGTTACTATTGTCTGCTTTTCTTTCAGATATATTTCTTAGACTTAGTAAATTTTTTTCAATTTCTTAAAACTCTTAAAAAGTGTATATGCTTTGCATGATTTATCTTTCCAGAGTAATTTTTAATAAAGTAAAATTTATCTTTATCCTATCTTCTCTTTGGATGCTGATAAACATTTTTAACATCCAACCATACTGAATTGTCTTGAATGTGAGTTGGCATTTGTGTAAGCCTGAGTATTCTCTTGTTTACTCACTAAGAATTCCAACTGAAAACAGGAGTGTATGTGGGATCCTCTTCCTTGTCAGGGTCTCAACAAAATTCATACATCTTCAACACCATGACCTAATTTAAAGAAGCAAAAAGGATTATAAGATAATACTGTAAGTCAACAAATTTGATAAAATAGTTAAATTCCTAGGAGGACACAAACTACCAAAACTGATACAAGAAGAAATACAAAATCTGAAAAGACCTATAATTAGTAATTAGAGTAAATCAGTAATTTATTTTAAAATTTATTTATTTTTAAATTGGCAAATAACATTGTTTTTTAATTATTTACAACTTTTTTTAAAAGTATATATAATTGTGGAGTGGTTAAACCTAGCTAATTAACAAGTACATTACCTCACATAGTAATCATTTTTGTGATAATTGCACACAACATTCTTTTTAGATTTTTCAAGAATATAATGCACTATCATTAATCGTAGTATTCTTGCTGTACAATAGTTCTCATGGGATTCAAAAACTTCACACACACACACACACCCCCCCCACACACACACACACAATTCAGGCTTTACTATAATCTACAAATACTTAAAAAATTAATACCTATACTTCACAAACTCTTCCAAAAAAACAGGAGAGAAGGAAAACTTTTATTCTATAAGGCTAGTGTTAGCCTGATTCTCAAGTCAGGCAAAAGTACCACTAGAAAGGAAAACTATAGACCAATATGACTTATGAGCATAGATGCAAAAATTATCAATAAAATATAGCAACTTGACTCCAGAAATATACAAAAAGAGATTGTACACCATGATCAATTGAGATAAGACTGGTTTAATATCTGAAAATCAGTGAAAGTGATGTGCCATGATAATAAAATAAATGACAAAAATTACATTATCATCATAGTAGATATAAGAGAAGTATTCAAAAATCTGATACACTTTCATGATAATAATACTCAGCAACTTAAGAATAGAAAGAAACTTCCTGAAGTGGATAAAGGGCATATGAAAAAAAAACCCACAAATATTATCATACTTAATGGGGAAAATTGTATATATTATTGTAAAATCAAGAACAAAACAAGGATGTCCATACTGGCTGCTTCTATTCAACACTGCACTAAGTGATTGTAGCCAGAGATATTAAACAAGAAAATAAATAAAAAGCATACACATTGGAAAAGAAGAAGTAAAACAATCTGTCTTAGTTTGCTTTGTGTTGCTACAACACCTAAGTCTGAGAAATTTTAAAGAAAAGAAATGTATCTGACTCACAATTTTGGAGGCTGGAAAGTCCAGAGGCACAGAACCAGCATCTGTCATTTAGTGAGGGCCGTATTGCTGTGTCATCCCCATGACAGAAGATGGAAGAGCTACTGAATGCATGAGACAGAAAGAGAAAGAGGGCCAAACTCATCCTTTTTCTTATGAACTCACTTTTGTAATAACTAACCCCCTCCCTGATAACAGTAATGACATTAATTCATTCATCAAGGCTGCCCTTATGATCTAATCCCTTCTTAAAGGACCCACCTGTCAATATCACAATAGCAATGAAATTTCAATATTAATCTTGGAGGGGACATTCAAACCATAGCACTGTTTTTATTGACAGATGGCATTGTTTGGTATAAAGAAACTTCTAAGAAATCACACAGACACACACACACACACACACACACACACACTACTACTACTACTACTACCCCTAATAAAGGAGGATAGTAAGATTATATGATACAAGATGACCAAAATCAATTGTATTTCTACATGCTAGCAGTGAAAAATCTGAGAACAAAATTAAAGAAATACCCTCATTTATAATAATACTGAAATAAAAACTTAGAAATAAAATCAACATAAATGAAAGAATTGTATGCCAAAATTTTACATTATTTAAAAAACTTAATAAGATCAAAAAAGGAAAAACATCCCATGCTTATAGATAAGAAAGATAAGTTTCTTTTTTATTTTTATTTTTTGAGACAAAGTTTTACTCTGGTTGTCCAGGCTAGAGTGCAATGGCATGATCTCAGCAGCTCACTGCAACCTTCATCTCCCAGGTTCATGCAATTGTTCTGCCTCAGCCTCCCAAGTAGCTGGCATTACAGGTACCCACGACCACGCACACCTAATTTTTGTATTTTTAGTAGAAACAAGGTTTCACCAAGTTGGCCAAGCTGTTCTCGAACTCCTGACCTCAGGTGATCCACTCACCTCAGCCTCCCAAAGTACTTGGATTACATGTGTGAGCCACTACGCTTGGCCAAGAAATCTTAATAGAAGATGGTTGAACTAGTTTACAATCCCACCAACAGTGTAAAAGTGTTCCTATTTCTCCACATCCTCTCCAACACCTGTTGTTTCCTGACTTTTGATTGATTGCCATTCTAATTGGTGTGAGATGGTATCTCATTGTGGTTTTGATTTGCATCTCTCTGATGACCAGTGATGATGAGCATTTTTTCATGTGTCTGTTGGCTGTATGAATGTCTTCTTTTGAGAAATGTCTGTTCATATCCTTTCCCCACTTTTTGATGGGGTTGTTTGTTTTTTTCTTGTAAAT
>NW_016803701.1:269564-276194 GCF_001698545.2 Rhinopithecus bieti | reverse complement strand
GGAGGGATTGCATTGAGAGTTATACCTGATATAAATGACAAATTGATGGGTGCTGACGAGTTGATGGGTACAGTACACCAACATGGCACAAGTATACATATGTAACAAACCTGCACGTTATGCACATGTACCCTAGAACTTAAAGTATAATAATAAAAAAAAAAAAGAAGATGGTAATACTACTCAAATTGATCTGCAGATTCAATGCAATGCCTATCAATATCTCTACTTGCTTTTTTGCAAAAATTGACAAGATTATTTTAAATTTTAACACTGTGAGCTTGCCAAAATCTGTAATCTGTTTTTCAATATCTTTCTGCTTTTAGCATGTTAGTCACCTCTTCTGCAAATTTTCAGAATGTTTTAAATGTCCTGATGGGGGATATACAAGAATAGTGTTCGATTTGCTGTTCATCTCTACTCACCAATATATTCACCCTCAAACTTCCAGCAAACTGGGAATTCCAAACTCCAATTTTCATCTCACCAATTTCAAGAGATTTTCACATGCTCGACTGGCTTTTTTCTCTCTTAGCCTTGTCCCTCTGACTCATGACCCATTCCAAAATCAACAAATTCCCTGAAGGGTAAGGTAACACACAGAATGCTAGCTTACCACTCTGCAGCTTTTTTTCTCCGTAACTTTAACTCATTAGATCTAGTGTCTCAAGAGCTCTCCAATGCCTTGTTTGCTTTTGTTTTTGTATGCCTTTCCTAGTTTCCTCAGCAAAAGTGACAGTTCAGGACAAGTTCATCTGTTCTGAAGTGAAATCGAGTTCTCAGTTTTCTTTCTTAAAAATGTATTTCTTTTCAGTCATAATTCTCCTACTTATCATCACTGGATACATTTCAGTTTCCTTTCCTATTCCCTCTTATCAACCTGTACAATTTTACTGTTTCAAGAATCTTCCCTGAATTTCTTTTTCTTTTTTATGTGCATTTCTAGGCAGCTTTACCCAATCTCACGGCTTGAAATTCTATTTATGAGCAATTATCTTCCAAAGTCTTATTTCTCATTCTGATCACCCTCTCATAGCCTAGATAACTATATCAACCTTCTACTTGTCATGTTCTGGGAAAGTCTATTTGGTGTCTTAGTCTTATTAAAATGGAAATGAGAAATCTCAAATTCATAAACCTCAAAGCTGTTACTTCGACCATTTTACTCATCTCAGTAAAAGGCTCCAAAATCCACTCAATTGTGTTAGCCAAAATTCCAAGTTTTCTTGACTGACTTTTTTCACCTTCTTCTTGATTGCATCATCAAGTTCAGTAAGCTCTCCCATTAAAATATGACCCAGTCTATTCAATGTATCCATCTCCACTATTACTACCTAGTCCAATCCATTCATATGTTGCCTGCATTATTGGAGTCACCAGTCAGCGGTCTCCTTGCTTTTGTTCTAGCATAAACCCATCACCACCATTATTATATATTTTCTCATGGCAAGCAAAGTGATTTTTTTTTTTTTTTTTTTGTATATTAGGTGGTTATATCACTCTTGTATTTGAAACCCTCCAAATGCTTGAAAACAGGTAAGATCATAACCCTAGTTAATAAACCTTTAAAAGATTTTGTGTATGACTTCCTTTTTTGTTTTTACCAGCCTTGTACTTGTCCCGCCCTCCAGCCAAACACTTTCTTTCTGTTTCTGAAAGATAATTCAATAGTTTCTGCCTGGTACTTTTAAACGGTTTGTTCTTTTTGATAAATTCAACACTCCTCCTTCATTAACAAACACATGAAATATAAACAGTATATACTTCCTTTACTAGTGTGTATGTTTGTGTTTATACATTTATTCCTAAAACCAGCATTATTTTTTAATAGTCAAACGCTGGAATATTTCCATCAATTCAGCAATAAGAAAAAAGTATCTATTTCCTTTACAACATTTAACATTGTTATAGAAGTACTGGCCAAATAAATGTCAACATAGAATTAAATGAAAGGCACAAATATTGGAAAATAAGATTTAAACATAGTTTTATTTGCCAGAAATATGATTTTATACACATTGAATCCAAGACCCTCAAATAGCCATTAGAAACTAAATGAGAATCCAGTTATGTAACTGGTTATAAGATTAATGTTTAAATCCATAGGTTTCCTTTCTGAAAATTTTAATAATTTAGAAAATATTATGCATAGTTATGACATTTGCATTGCTAAACATATACCTTAGGATAAAGTGAACAAAAATTTCAATACCCATAGCAGGAAAAATTTAAAACTCTACTGAAGTGCACTAAAGACGTCTTGAGGAAATTGAGAGGCATGCTTTTTTTAGGCAGAAAGAGCAATATGATTATGTCAATTATTTATAAAACAGTCACGGCTGGGCGCAGTGGCTCATTCCTGTAATCTCAGCACTTTGGGAGACCGAGGCGGGTGGATGACCTGAGGTTGAGACCAGTCTGGCCAACATGGCAAAACCCCGTCTCTACTGAAAATCCAAAAATTTAGCCAGGCTTGGTGGCAGGCGCCTGTAATCCCAGCTACTTGGGAAGCTAAGACAGGAGAATCTCTTGAACCTGGGAGGTAGAGGCTGCAGTGAGCTGAGATCTGCCACTGCACTCCAGCCTGGGTGATAAAAGTGAAAATCCAGATAAAAAAAAATACAATAATAAAATTTTTTTAAAAAAGCAGTCACACACACACACACATGCACACACACACACACACACACACACCCACGTAAAATGTACTTTGAAAGAAATCTGGTAATGAATGTGGGAATAAAGAGGCTATTATAGCCCTATCTGTTATTAAAATATATGAAATGAAACTTGACAATATAAATGTTTGATACTAGAAAACAAGTCAGGTTTATGGTATAACCCAAAATTATAAGACTCTTTAGCACATAAGTGTGATAGAGTTTCATAGAAGTGGAAAAAGTAGACACTATTTAACAACCTTTTGTAGGAACTACTTTTTTGCTTAATAAAGGGCATATTCCTAATACCTTTCTTGAATTAAATTGTAGATATTTTAAACAAAACATACAGGTAAACCTAACATTAAAATACAGAGTTTTCTTATCATAATTGAATAGCCAGAAGCCAAAAAATAAATAAATAAAGACCGATGATAAATAGATAGTATTATAAACATTGCTAGCAGGATTGTAAATAACCTTCTGTAAAGAAAATGTAATGCTCTCTGTCATAACTTTAATACGCATATACTTTGACCCAGAAGTTCCACTTCAGGGAATTTTTCTCGTTCATATCCTAATGTGAATGGAAAGATTGTGAACAAGGTCTTTCACTGAAATAACATAATTGAACATAAGTAATGAAATTATTTATTATAAAGTTGTATAATTAGATTAAATATTACACTGTCATCAAAAAGAATGAAATAGAACTCTAGGTACAGAAAAACAGAGAGGGCAGTATTTTTTAATAAGTGAAACAAGGCAAGTTGTCAGAGTATATGATAGAGATGCTATAGATATTAATATGAATACAGATTACAAATATGCCTATGAGTGATTGTTTATGAATATTCATGAAATATACACTCCATATTTGATAGCAAAAGCAATCTTGGCAGCATTTTATTCTTATAATTATTCTCTAACACTCTATGGCTATAAAGTTTCATATCTTCATTTTATACTTCATTTTATATGATGTATCATTTTACGTCAACCCAAACTCATGCTTTAAAATAATTGCCTTGATTGTATTTACATAATTATTCTTCCAATTAGGTTTATAATTAGCTTGTGAAGTATCACAGAAATTATGTTAGGATAGCCGGGAGCAGTGGCTCATGCCTGTAATCTCAGCAGTTTCGGAGGCCGAGGCTGGCGGATCACCTGAGGTCAGGAGTTCAAGACTAGGTTGGCCAACATGGTGAAACCCTGCCTCTACTAAAAATACAAAAAATTAGCCAGGTGTACTGGCACAGGCCTGTGATCCCAGCCACGTAGGAAGCTGAGACGGGAGAATTGCTTGAACCTGGGAGGCGGAGGTTGCAGTGAGCCGAGATCGAGCCACTGCACTCCAGCCTGGGTGACAGAGGGAGACTCTGTCTCAAAAAAAAAAAAGAGAGAGAGAAATTATGTTGGAAATTTGGAGATACAGTGTGACGTAAAAGAAATTGGTATCTATATAGAGCTGAATCTTTCATCCTCACAATAGCATAGGTGTAGAGTTCAAAGTTTTCTGTGTTTTATAAATCTTTGTAGATTGTCTTCAGAAAATTCTTGCACCACTTTTGTCATATTCCTAAACACATTAGTTTCTGTTGTTATTATGACATGTAACAATTTTCTACTGTAAGTTTTAATTGGCTGTTGCTCTTCTATAGAAGCATAATGGAATTTTATTGTTGATCATGTATCTAGTAATCTTGTTGAATTTTATTACTTTATTTCTTGAATTTATTTTCTTAGAGTTGAAAAAAAACATACATTTTCTTTTGTTCAATTTTTGTCTCTTTTGATCTTAGGGCTTTGGTTAAAAAAAAAAATACCCTGTAAAATCAATTGGTTAGTCATCTAATTTTTTGCTCTAACATTCATATAGGACAATAGTTACCCTTATCTTGAAAATGTTTACAAAGATATTTGAACTTTTGATAATTTGTATATGTGTGTGTGAGTGTTGAGTAATATATAACTTTGAATGATATTTTAAATGTTTTTGATGATTTTTAGCATTAAATCCCTAGAAGTTCGTCCACTTTATCTAGGTTTTCAATGTAACTGGCATAAATATACTGGTATTGACTTCTATAATTTTTGTTCTTTTTTCTACCAATATTTAATTACTTTTTTCTTTTCAATCACTCCTGGTGTCTTTTTATTTCTCTCTTTGATTAAATTGCAAATTTTCTAAGTTGTTATTCTTTTCAAATAACTATTTATACTTTTCTCCATAATGTTCTGCTCTTTCAAAAAATTATTTCTAACTTTGTTTTCCCTTGATTCGGGAAACATTTCTTAGTTTGACCTTTTAGGTCTCTAATTTATTTTTTTAATCTTATATAATCTGCTCTTCATCTAGTTGTTTTGTTTTCCATTCAACAATTAAATTCTTAATTTATTATATCTCTAATTTGTTTTATTTTATTGTCCTCAGTTTTGGTTTCATGGTATCTTGTTTTTATTTAACAGTGCTGATTCCTTTCATTGCTTCATATAATCAATTTAAAGTGCTTTTCTGTTTTACTAGTAACTACTTCTTTTCTATGTAAGGTTTCCTTATCGCTATGGTTCTGTCATATTGGTCTTTCTCAGATGCTTTTTCTCTCAATTTCTACAAACTCTATCTGCCCTGTCTTTTGGAAGCTGCATCTGTTTCTTCTGTGGCTATAGTGGAGTGACCTGCAGTGGCTGGACTACTCAGTGTTCCCCTGTGGGACTGTGCAGCCTATTGAAATGGCTTTGTCTATGGCAAGCACTTGGCTTACCCATGCAATATCACTTGTCAGGCATGCCTTACAGCTTCAGTCCACTGTGAATTCCTCTTCTTCTTCAGGAGCTTGCCTGTGTGTCACTTAGCTTAATGTTTATCTGTGCTTTTTCAGGTTACATGCAGGTGAGGGAGATTTGAGGATGAGTTCACTATCTGGTAAGATGAATTTACTATATCACTTTTGTAACAAAAATATTTTAAGCTTAAAATATCTACACAGTGCCTGGAATATATTAATTTCCTTGTAAATGTCTGTTGAACTGAAATAAACATTATAATTTCAAATAATTAAATTTGATAAGCATAGAATTTGATGCTTGATCAAATTTACCTTTTTCAAAATCAAACCATCATTTATTGCTGTCAATTTCTAGACAATACACACTCTTATAATAATATAATGGCATTTAGTTTACTGAATGACAGAGTATGCTAGAGTACAGCTTCCTAGCCGTAAATTCTGAATCTATCACATGCTCTTTTCATAGAAATTCTAATATTTATTATCACTGTCACAATTCATCTCTTTTACACGAAAAAAAAATGTAACATTTTAGTGTGTCTTTTTTCATTGACTATCCTCAAATCATAATCACATATTGCAAATTAAAAATTGGCATTTACTTGACAGAGGGGAGTTATTTTCTTTGCTCATACTTTTAATGGTATGACCTAAAAAGTTATAGATGTCCATGCTCAGAAACTCACTCTTACTTGGCAACTTTTTCTAGTGATTACACTTTACTTCCCTCTTGCTCCATAAGTTCCATAATAACCTTTGCTCAAAAGTAATAGAATTTAACCTGAAGATATACAGAAGTTTGCTTTTGAGATAAACTCTGAAGTTAGCTTTCTACAGAAGTAAGCACACCTTAAAGTATCTGAACAGTTCAGTATTATCATATATTGGGCTATCTCAAAGAAAGGGAGATTTTGATATTCTTCTCATATATAAAATGTTCTCTCCCAAAGTTTGAACCATAGAGAGACCACATGCTAAGCAAAATGTCAATCCCTTTTAAGAATCTTGTAGAAACACTTTATAGACCTGGCAGCAGAGTACTTTGAACTCTCAAGATCATTGTATTCTTTTTTCTTTTATATATATACACACCCCCACACACACAATATTATATATTTAATGATAATAAATAATATTTATTATATTATATATTATATATGCATATTATATATCAT